>NW_015115607.1:50778-64205 GCF_001443285.1 Poecilia latipinna
AAAAAAAAAAAAAAAAGGTTGAAATTCCCTCCTACAGTATGGATTTATATACTGTAACAAACCCAAAAAACTGATAGACAGCTCAAGGTTTTTGTGAAAACTGAAGATGCATCAATCCAAATTTTCCTATTAAAACCAAACACCTACGAAAAATGGTAGTTTGGTTCTTACTTTTGAAACATTCAAATAGGGGGGAAACGCATGTTTTAGAATTTGATTAAGCAAATCAGAGACAAGTTAACTTTCTGATTTCAATACTTGATAAGTTGATCAGTGAGTCTCATGTCATAATAAACAAAGTAAGCAGCTTTTCTTTTCAATATTAATCCCAGGAGGAATGTGCACACAATTACAAATATCTTAACTATCTATCTCACATTATGTCACCGAGTTGGCACAGCCTCCAAGGTTACATGAATGCCTCATCCTGTTAACTCCTTACCCGTCTCCAGGCAGACCCCGCTGGCTTTGATACTCTCTGGCTTCTCTCCGTTGTACACCATACTTATGAATTGAAGGCAGGAGATGCCAAGACCTAGTAATGCTCCTCCACCGAGGTCCTTCTGATCTGATCTTGGCACGTGGAATAGTGGCACACCGTACTCGGCACCGACCATCTTCACCTCTCCTATCTCCCCCTGAGCCAACAACTTTCTGATCTCCACAGAGGCTGGGAAAAAACGGGTCCACACAGCCTAGAGAGAAAACATGTTTTAAACTGTTTAACTTTTGAAGGTCTTCAAGTGTGCAATAGTAAATTATATACAGAGAAATTATTTTTTTCTTCCTGGTTTGCTACATGCTTACCTCCATGAGGAAGACGTTGTTCTTTTTGGCAGAGTCTAGAATCTCTTTCACTTCCTTGGTGTTCATGGCCAGCGGCTTCTCACAGAGAACATTCTTTTTAGCATTTATGAAAAGTTTACAGGCGTTCAGATGGCATGGGTGGACGACTCCAACATACACAACATCTGCACACAGGTCAAATATAATGCTGAATGATACTCTTCAATATTTTTCAAAAATGGCAGTATGAAACAAAGAAAATTAAAACTGGATAAAAGAAAACATTTAAAATAAGAGGTATTGTAAAGTTTTAAAATTAAAAATAAACTGAAAAGCCTCTGGCAGAAGGACACTGACCTACATCTGGATCTCTGGCCAGCTCCTCATAGCTGCCATAAGCCTTAGAGATGTTGTGTTTTCTGGAAAACTCCTGAGCGTCCTCCAACAAACGAGCTGCAACAGCCACAACCTGTGAAGTCACAGATGATGCACATTAATTATAAATACTTTAGAGGTAAATTGTTATTTTCTTATTTGGTAAAGACATCCATTCCACTTTATTAAAAATAATGTGCAAGTAATCTGTTTTTAGGCCTTACATCTTTTTTGGCACTTTCACTCGTCACCCAGCAGAGGGCATCATTCATATAAACTCACTTTGTTTCACAGTTGGTAAAAAGTGACATTTGCCTGACTGGTCCTGTAAAGATGCATGACTGAGGCTGTTCAATTTAATTGTTAATTTCTAGTTCTCCGTTACTCCCAGACTAATTTTCCAGAAACAAATACATGCGTCCTATTCTGTGCTATATGGTAGAAAGTTTGGCAGCTTGGCAGTTAATACAAATGCAAACGTTTTACAAAATCATTAACGGTCGTCTGCAAATTTAGACATGGCTCAACATCATGTGTGCTCAATTTATAAAAAAGAATATACATCTTACAAGAACTATAAGGAGGTAATTAAGTACCCGGAATAATGTTACTATGACACACAAGGAGGCACGTTTCATCTAAATCACACTTGGGATTCATATCTCTGTTGCAACAGGCTCACTCACCTGATGGTCTTCAGCAGGAAGAGTTTTCAGAGCCACAGTAAAGTCATGGCTGATCTTCCCTGCGCCGCAGATTCCCCACCTGGTTGCCATGTTGAATCAAGTGTCCTCAGCTGTCTCTGCCCTCACAAGGTAGCGCCACCGTAGTAGGTGTTCACTGTTACCAGATGGAGAGAGAGCACCAATTTGCCTTTTATATGGTCGGTCTTCTAGTAACGTCACACTAATAATGACTTGCACGTCCATTTAATATGTGAACAGCATGAATGCATGGATGCTTGGAAACCATTCCAGTCAAATTGATTTTATTTATTTAATATGGACAAGCTGATACAGCTAATATGTTTAAACATTAGCATAGCCATCTCTAACCTTTCAAAACTGTTGCACACATAAATTATATTGTTGTTTGGGAAAAAGTAAAGAATCATCTTTGAAAAGTATGTTCATTTCTTGTTTTTATTATATCAAATGTTGCTCCATAACCTAGCTGATGTGGGCTTAAGGCAACTTTTAGTGAAAATCTTCAACCCCGTTACAAAAACAGTGATTTTGTAACAAGGTTGAATGTTGGCATCTTGTTAACACCGGCACTGTAACGTCGTGGCGGCAACCCTCGAACACCTTCAGTGAGGGATGCTGTCAAGCTGAAGAAGGAGTCCTATCGGGCCTTTTTGGCCTGTGGGACTCCAGAAGCAGCTGATGGGTACCGGCAGGTGAAGCGTCATGCGACTCGGGTGGTCACTGAGGCAAAAACTCGGGAGTGGGAGGAGTTTGGAGAGGCCATGGAAAAAGACTGCTGCATGGCTTCGAGGCGATTCTGGTCCACCATCCGGCGTCTCAGGAGGGGGAAGCAGTGCAGCACCAACACTGTTTATAGTGGTGATGGTGTGCTGCTGCCCTCGACTTGGGATGTTGTGGGCCCTGTGGGCAGAATACTTCAAAGACCTCCTCAATCCCACCAACATGCCTTCTATTGAGGAAGCTGAGCCTGGGGACTCTGGGTTGGGCTCTCCAATCTCTGGGGACGAGGTCACCAAGGTGGTTGAGAAGCTCCTTGGTGGCAGGGCCCCAGGGGTGGATGAGATCCGCCCGGAGTTCCTTAAGGCTCTGGATGTTGCAAGGTTGTGTTGGCTGACGCGACTCTGCAACATCGCATGAACATCGGGGGCAGTTCCCCTGGATTGGCAGACTGGGGTGGTGGTCCCCCTGTTCAAAAAGGGGGACCGGAGGGTGTGTTCCAATTACAGAGGGGTCACACTCTTAAGCCTCCCTGATAAGGTCTATTCGGGGGTCCTGTGGATCATTATATAAGTGTTTTTAATACTTCCACATTTAAAAATTAAGTCTTTTATAGACTAAAATTATAATCTCAGTCAATTAGTGGATCATTCTTTTACCAAAAGAACTGAATGTATGTTCATGAACATTTCAAAAACAGCTAGCAAAGGTAGATAAAATTTTGTGGGGGAAATAAAGGCTCTATATTCCATTCGTTTGTTTATTTCTTAAGTGTTTATGATTATTGGTTGTGATTATTCAGGCTGGAGAAATACTTTTGATACAAGCTCATGTATTATTTTTGTAATGTTTAATTTTTTTTCTTGATTTTAGGGTGATTCTTTGAATTTGGTGAATTTGGGGTCTCAGGTTACTAAAAAACATGCCACAAAAAATTGTGTTTTTAAACAACGCATCTATTGCATTGTTTTCTTGAACCTCCAAGAAAATGTGTCTCCCCACCTTATGCATGAAATCCCAAACATTAATACGAATTTCTTTGCTACTTTGGTTGCTTTAAATTCAACCTCTTAATGGGACAATTTCATTCTTCTGAGTAAAACTCTATAACATAATTAAACTAATTCTTCCAGTTCCTTTGAGATCAACTGTCCCTTGATTAAAATAACTAATTGTAAGTATATTTTATTTGATTGTGAATCATAAGACCGATAAGTAGAGCATGGCAACTTGATATAAAAGGGCTTTTCATAAATCATGAAAATAGATTTTAAAATAAACATTAAGTCAGGCTTTTTAATGTTTTTGAATCCCTCTTTAAATTTTGCATATAGTCCAACAAATATTAGTCTAATATTTACTGTTATTCTAAAAAAATTATAACAATGTATCACGTTATGGGGTTGAACCCAGTGTAAAATTTGACCAGACTATAGCAGGGTTGAACAGTCTGGCTGGCTTAACAACATTCCAACATTCAACCCCATTACAAAATCACTGTTTTTGTAATGGGGTTGATGATTTTCACGAAAAGTTGCCTTATGTCCGCATCAGCAAGTTTAGTGGTTCCCAAACATTCTCTCCTGGACCCCCCATATGGATTACAAATGGGGACAGTTGGGGGATGGGGGGTCAACTTATTTTGGAGTGGCAAAATGAATCGCTGTAGCTGAACACAGACATCAGTAGCCTGCAGGCTACTTGTTAAATTTAAGGGACTGTATTATTTAGCTAGTCATATTTTAGCCGACATTACCTGCATCCAGCAGCTTTACTCAACTCAGTCGGTTAGTTTGGAGAAAAAACTGAAAAGTTCTTTGTGTTTTGCTGCCACGATTCTAACACAAACCTGAGCAGCTCTACAAAGCAGCAGCAGGTCTCCGTCGCTGCCGCACAGGTGTAGACCCAGCGCGAGCGTCTTAGCACTCATGTTGCGTTTGATGGAGGCTCGGAAAAACAGGTTACGACATGTTAACAACGGATTAAACAGTTTTAACTGCTAATAAAAGTGACAGAAGACACAGATATGGGAAGTGCGGAAGCCCCCACTGTATCAAATTGACAGAGGAATAACAGAGTTGGCCATTCTAAGGTAAAAACCCAGCTCATACAAACTGTGGGGCCCCCCCTTGGGGGCGCGGCCCACAGTTTGGGAACCTCTGGTTTAGCCAATCAGGACGCAGAACACAATGCAGTGTGGAAAAAAAAAATTGCACAAAAACATCCGCGAAGCAGCGAGACCATGAAAGGTGAACTGCGTTATAGCGAGGGTTATTATACAGTTTCTTGTATAGGCAAGAAACTTTTCTAACACTTAAATTTCTTTACCGTGTGAGAGGGAAGATAAATAAGTGATGTCACTTCCAGGGTACCGAGAAAATTTATAAAAAGGAGGGATTGGCATGCTGTTACGGGATTGAACAAATTTGGAGGGACATAATTAAAAAGTGCGATTTTATAAATAATTCATGTATTTTTCTCAGATTTCTTTTTAGGTTAAAGTATACCAAAGATGTTTATAATGGTACAAATAACAGTTACTGGGCATTATTTTTGACAAATTAATATTGGTCAGTGAGGACATGCTCATTTGGCTGACCTCTACACTTCAACAACCCATAACATTTTTAAAAACATTTGCATGTTGCATTACCAAGACACATGGATATTTCCATTTCTTGATTTTCTCCAAAAAAAAAAAGAAAAAAAGAAAAAAAGTGGTTTGCATTATATGCAAATATTTGAAATAAACTTGTGGGACACAAAATGCACCGAATTTAGAGAATGACCCCGATTCTAATGAGTACATACAGAAAACAACCGTGTTATAGGCTGCCGGCTCAACATCTTCTCCCGCAGGACAACATGACAAAAGGAGGGGGAGGGGACCATGTCTCAACTTTCAAATAAGCAAAATAAAACTTTTTATACAACATGCCTGACGAAAACATACAGCAAACAACCGTGTTATAGGCTGCCCGCTCCAAGTCCTACACAAACAAAAATTAACAGATATATAAATAAACTGGATGCATTTTGATGAAAACAATACTAACCTCTCCCACAGGACAACAGGTCAAAAGGGGAGGGTCCGAGGGGCGCAAACAATTTAAAGACAATACCACAGAAGAAGAAATATAAAGGAGGGGCTTCCGCTCTTAAAGTAAAACAATGACTAATTTTTAGAGGCGTTTCAGTCAGGTAAGGAACAATAGAAATAACCAAAATACATTGTATAATTATAAGAGAAAGACAACTAGGTTACATAAAGACTCACTGTCATGTTCTGCAACCACCTGTTGCACGACCAATTTTTTTTTATTTTTTATTTAAGATCTGGTTGGTTCATTTACATTTTCCCTTAAACACCAATTTAAAGAAAACTGCATTTTTTTTAATAAATAACTTGCTGCCGATACAATTCATAACAAAATTGTAGTCTATAGTCTGCTTTTACACATTTTAACACATTCAAGGAGACGAACTCCTACCATATAGATATATGTTGCTGAACAAAACTTTAAAGATGGGATAAAGAAAAACAGATTTGCAATTTTTTTAGAACTTTGCTATAACATTTATTTCACAGATTGTCAAAGACTTTACATTTCATTGTTGACAGTGTTCAGTGAGTTTCAATAAATCTGTATACAAAGCTGGTGTGCAACATGTAAATATTAAACAGCTTCCTAACCCGTCTCATGTGGTTGAGAGAGGTCATCTTGAGTGGTTTATATTTCAAAAATAAGTTAATCAAAGGTGGAGATCAAGTAGTGTTTTCCTACAAAATATAAACACTTTTAATCACATGAAATGGACTATTCCGGAAATAACCAGAGTAAGTTGGTCTCCATTGTAAACTGGTTGTATTTTATCACAACACGAATAAGTCGAACTTTTACTGGCAGTCCTGGCTGTACACCACTCCCACCTGCCGGCGGATCTCATCCTCCATTTCAGCCAACAGCAGAGAGTCAGCATGAGGCATGACTGGACTCTCCTTCAGCCCTGCAAAGAGAAACATACTGATGAGTCGGCTGTCTACCGACACAAATGCTCTACAGAAGTTCAGAGATTAGAGGAACTTATGCAGTTGACTTAAATCTCGTTTTACAAGATGTCAATTGTTCACCTCTAGCCATGTTCAGTACAACCTTTTGTCAATACTTCCCATTTTTCACATACAATTTTTGATGTTTTTTGCTCTACCGTTTATTAATATTTGCTGAGCTACTTTATGCCTTTAGCTGTTGTTTACAAAGCAGTTAATGCAGGAAACTCATTGGTTTTTCTTGGAGCTGTTTGCCCCCAACAAAAATATCCACCACTATATTGAACAGTGATTTAACTCTGCTGAATCTTGTTTGCTTGCATTTATGAAACTGTTTTGACAGAAGCCATCCCCACAAATCACAACTTAGTTTTGATTACACAGAAACAGTAGGTTCAAGCACAACATTATCTTCCATGATAGTTCTGGAGGGCAGGAGGTTCTGCAGCTAATGGTACCAGACCTACAGAAGGCAAAATGCTGAAGTCTCATTACCCTTGAGCAGACACTGGCGGACCTCCCCTGCTTCGAAACGCTTCCCTGTGCTGTTGGTAAAGTTGAGAGGCAAGGAGGGTTCAGGTACTGGATATTGGGTCTCCTTCTTATTAACTACCAGTGAGGTGGGGCACCACATCGGTGAAGGTACCTGGAGCATGTGCATCGGATTAATGTCAAACCAGAGTTTGAAGACACTTCTAATTTCTCCTACATAAAAACACTCAAACTAAACATGCCATCCTTGGTAACTTACCTGGATTTTGCCTTTTGTCCCAACAATAATGGCATCATTGTGCAGCTGGACCCCAGTAAAGCAGGTGAACATTGCCATTCTGTTTTTAGAATACTTAAGAATGACAGCCAAAGTCTTGTTCACTCCTACAGGGATGAGAATATACAACACATTGTAGAGAAAAAATGTCAAATCTCAAAATGCAGCTACAAAAGCTGAAAATGAAAAGTTGTAAGCTAATTTAGAGTTTCTGTAAGGTCCATCAGGAGGTGAACATAGCTTAGGAACATTCTTATTAGATTACATTTCTAATTTGTAAGGTATAAAATGATCCATTTTCTAAGGCCTGATGTACTCATTTTAATTTATGATGGTTAATCTACATTTTCTTTATTTTAAAAGCATTTTTTTTACATTGGTAAGAAGCTCTGAAATGCCAGAAAACTGTGTGCAGAGAAAGGTTGTAAAAGATATGGAACTACACTAGGGAATTATTTACTGCAACAAAGCCAGAAAAATAAAGTTTATAGACAGCTCAAGATTCATTAATCCGACTTTTCCTATTAAAAACCATAAATGGTAGATTGGTTCTTACTTTTGTTTACTTACAGGGTGGAAAAGCATTTTTCTTTTTAGAATTTCACTAATCAAATCAGAGACAAGTAAATATTTTCTGATTTCAATACTTGACAAGTTGATCAGCAAGTCTCAAGTCAAAATTTTAAAAAGTAAGCAGCTTTTCTTTTCAATATTCATCCCAGGAGGAATCTGCACAAAATATAAAATCTTAACTCACTTGAGTGTAAAGTAGTATCTCACATAATGTCACAGCCTCTGAGGTTACATGAATGCCTCATCCTGTTAACTCCTTACCCGTCTCCAGGCAGACCCCGCTGGCTTGGATACTCTCCGGCTTCTCTCCGTTGTACACCATACTTATGAATTGAAGGCAATAGATGCCAAGATCTAGTAATGCTCCTCCACCAAGCTCCTTCTGATCTGATCTTGGCACACCATAGTCCGCACGGACCATTTTCACCTCCCCTATGTACTCCTGAGCCAGCAGATTTCTGATCTGCACAGAGGCTGGGAAAAAACGGGTCCACGCAGCCTGGAGAGAAAACATGTTTTAAAACTTTTGTGCAATAGTAAACCGTTTACAGAGAAATTATTTTTTTCTTCCTGGTTTGCTACAGGCTTACCTCCATGAGGAAGACGTCATTCTTTTCGGCAGAGTCCAGAATCTCTTTCACTTCCTTAGCATTCATGGCCAGTGGCTTCTCACACAGAACATTCTTTTTAGCATTTGTGAAAAGTTTACAGGCGTTCAGATGGTATGGGTGGATGACTCCAACATACACAACATCTGTACACAGGTCAAATATAATGCTGAATGATACTCTTCTTTCAGAAATAATAGTATGAAATATTGAGAAAATTAAAACTGGATAAAAGGAAACAATACTGAGGTAAAGTTTTGAAATGAAAAATAAACTGAAAAGCCTCTGGCAGAAGGACACTGACCTACATCTGGATCTCTGGCCAGCTCCTCATAGCTGCCATAAGCCTTAGAGATGTTGTGTTTTCTGGAAAACTCCTGAGCGTCCTCCAACAAACGAGCTGCAACAGCCACAACCTGTGAAGTCACAGATGATGCACATTAATTATAAATACTTTAGAGGTAAATTGTTATTTTCTTATTTGGTAAAGACATCCATTCCACTTTATTAAAAATCCTGCACCAGTAATCTGTTTTTAGCACTTTCACTCCTCCAGCAGAGGGCATCATTCATATAAACTCAATTTGTTTTGTAGTTGGAAAAAAGTGACATTTGTCTGACTGGTAAAAATGCAATGACTGAGGCTGTTCAATTGTTAATTTCCAGTTCTGTTACTCCCAGACTCATTTCCAGAAAAGGCTACATGCATCCTATTCTGTGCTTTATGGTAGATAGTTTGGTAGCTTGGCTGTTAATCAAAATGAAAACGTTTTACAAAATCGTTGACAGTCGTCTGCTTCACGATTCAACATCATGCGTGCTTAAGTAATAAAAAAAAAATCTTACAAAAAGTACCAGGAGGGAGATAAATACCTGGAAGAATGTTACTATGACACAAAGAGGCACGTTTCATCTAAATCACATGTGGGATTTATCTCTGTTGCAACAGGCGCACTCACCTGATGGTCTTCAGCAGGAAGAGTTTTCAGAGCCACAGTGAAGTCATGACTGATCTTCCCCGCGCTGCAGATTCCCCACCTGGTTGCCATGTTCCTCCAAAATGATTGTCAGGAACAGAAGCAGAGTAAGTTAGTCTCCATTGTAAACTTCTTGTATTTAATCACAGCATGAAAAAGTTGAACTTTTACTGGCAGTCCTGGCTGTACACCACGTCCACCTGCCGGCGGATCTCATCCCCCATTTCAGCCAACAGCAGAGTGTAGGCATGGGGCGTAACTGGACTCTCCTTCAGCCCTGCAAAGAGAAACATACTTGGTTGTGTGAATACTGACAAATGCTCCACAGTTCAGAGATTAGCTTATGCAGTTGACTTAAACCCTGTTTTACAAGATGTTAAATGTTCAACTTTTTAGTTTTGCCAATACCTCCTATTTTTCCTTTTTCCACATACACCCTCCTGCTGCATTGAACCACAAGTATCCCATATTTCATGAATATTCCTGAAGTGGCTTTTTTTAATATCAGCTACAGTATATGATGTTTGTAACAAACTACATGAGTTCACACAGATGCCTGAACTCATAGTTGTCATTATTGGACATGTACAACATCCAATAACAAAAATATTTATGTGGGTAAATCCAACAAATCTAAGGGTCTTCCGACCTGGGATTACTACAACCTTTACACTAATGTTTCCAATAAAAAAAAAAATAATGGAAATGTAAGTCTTCATCATTGCTGCTCTCCATCAGCATGCATCTGTAATACCAGTGTCATTGTATTGTTTATCATGAAAAATGTTTCATGATGAGATTTAGACTCCATTCAAAAACCGACAGTATCAGATAAGTCATTTTTGGTTTTTCTCTAATTTTTATCAATAAATATTAGCAGAGCTACTTGATGCCATTAGGTGGTGTTTACAAAGCAGTTAATCCAGGAAACTCATTGATTATTCTTGGAGCTGTTCACACCCAATAAAAATAAAGACGACTGTAGATGTTAGCTTCAGCACAAGTGCCAAGAAGGTTTGATTGGTGCATTTTAGTGCAGATATATTTGGCGTTTGAACTATTACAATAGATAGTTATACCTTCTTTTAAAGCAGAGCCCAGGAATTTGTGGATTTTTGCCATTTGTGGAGCATTTGGGTCACAAATCCCACAAATACTAAGAGTTCACTATATCACCAAGAGCTGTCTGGGTTGCAACAATTGTTAGCTACCCAAGTAACATGCCTTAGGCTCTCTGCTTGTATATTTCAGAACACTTTATACTCAATGAGGCATAAAATTGTTTTACAAGGTGAAGTGGTGAAACATGCTCCATTTTATTTTTAAAAAAATGCTGATCAATAGACTGGTAGATCTTCCAAACATAGCAAAATATTAAGAATTTTCATTATAAATTATGTATTTATGTACGATACACAGGGTGTCTGTATAGCCACCACAATATTGAACAGTGATTTAACTCTGCCGAATCTTGTCTGCTTGCGTTTATGAAACAGTTTGGACAGAAGCCATCCTCAAGACACAACTTGGTTCTGATTACACAGAAACAGTAGGTTCAAGCACAACATCATCTTCTGTGATGGTTCTGGAATCTTAGAGGTTCTACAGCTAATGGTACCAGACCTACAGAAGGCAAAATGCTGATGTCTCATTACCCTTGAGCAGACATTGGCGGACCTCCTCTACTTCGTAACGCTTCCCTGTGCTGTAGGTAAAGTTGAGAGACAAGCAGCGTTCAGGTATCGGATACTCCGTCTCCTTCCTATCAACAATGATTGATGTGGGGCACCACATAGGAGAAAGGACCTGGAACATGTGGATCAGATTAATGTCAAATCAGAGTTTGAAGACACTTCTAATTTGTTCTACATAAAAACACTCGAACGACTAAACATACTCAATGGTCCTTTTGAATTATTGCCATGCCATCCTTTGTAACCTACCTGGATTTTGCCTTCCGTCCCAATAATAATGGCTTCACTGTGTAGCTCAACCCCAGCAGAGCAGGTAAACGTTGCCATTCTGTTCTTAGAATACCTAAGAATGACAGCCACAGTCTCATCCACTCCTACAGGGAGGAGAATATACAACAGTGTAGATAAAAGATGCTAAAACTCAAAATACAGCCACAAAAGCTTAAAATAAAGAGTTGTAAGCTAATTTAGAGTTTATACAAGGCCAATCAGGATGTGAAAATACCTTTGGGAGCATACCAATTAGATAAAATTTCTTTTGTCAGACTGTAAGGTATGAAATGATCCATTTTGTAAGTCTGAACTGATGTTTGTGATGGTTAATCTACATTTTAAAAGGACTTTTTACATTAATTTTCTGGCATTTCAGAGCTTTTATGAGCAGAGAAAAGTTGAAATGCATGCAACTACAGTAGGGAAATACTTACTGTAACAAAGCCAGAAAACTGATAGACAGCTCAAGGTTTTTGTGAAAACTGAAGATGCATCAATCCAAATTTTCCTATTAAAACCAAACACCTACGAAAAATGGTAGTTTGGTTCTTACTTTTGAAACATTCAACAGGGGGAAACGCATGTTTTAGAATTTGACTAATCAAATCAGATGTCCTGATTTCAATACTTGACAAGTTGATCAGCGAGTCTCAAGTCAAAATTTTAAAAAGTAAGCAGCTTTTCTTTTCAATATTCATCCAAGGAGGAATCAGCACACAATTATAAAAATCTTAACTGACTTGAGTATAAAGCATCTCACATAATGTCACTGATTTGGCACAGCCTCTGAGGTTACATGAATGCCTCATCCTGTTAACTCCTTACCCGTCTCCAGGCAGACGCCTCTAGCTTGGATACTCTCCGGCTTCTCTCCTTTGTATACCATACTTATGAATTGAAGGCAATAGATACCAAGTCCTAGTAATGCGCCTTCACTGAGGTCCTTCTGATCCGATCTAGACATGTGCAACAGTGGCAAACTATAGTCGGCACGGACCATCTTCACCTCCCCTATGTACTCCTGAGCCAGCAGATTTCTGATCTCCACAGAGGCCTGGAAGAAACGGGTCCACACAGCCTGGAGAGAAAACATGTTTTAAACTGTTCGTGTGCATTAGTACACAGAGAAATTATTTTTTTCTTCCTGGTTTGCTAACATGCTTACCTCCATGAGGAAGACGTTGTTCTTTTTGGCAGAGTCCAGAATCTCTTTCAGTTCCTTTGTGTTCATGGCCAGCGACTTCTCACACAGAACATTCTTTTTAGCATTTATGAAAAGTTTACAGGCGTTCAGATGGTACGGGGGGATGACTCCAACATGGACAATATCTGCACACAGGTCAAACAACACTGAATAGTGTCATTTTCAGAAATAACAGTATGAAAGATAAAGATAAAATTAAAATGGGATAAAACATTTAATATAAAGCAGGAGGTATTGTAAAGCTTCATAATTAAAAATAAACTGAAAAACCTCTGGCAGATGGACACTGACCCATGTCTGGATCTCTGGCCAGCTCCTCATAGCTGCCGTAAACTCGAGAGATGCTGTGTTTATTGGCAAACTCCTGAGCATCTTCTAATTTACGAGCTGCAACAGCCACAACCTGCAAGTACAACCACCTTCCTGAGGACCTCAGTACACATTGTTAAAGTATTAAACTCCAATGAAATCTGTGACATTTCGACATGACAGACAATATTTTCCAACTAAATGTTTTGTTACTTTAACAGCACCTTGCAACAGCACACTTGACCTCTAATTACAATAAATGTTGATCTATTTCATTGAGAACTTCTAGATTATTAACACAACATGGGGAATAAATATGCAGTGGATGCACTGCATATTTACAGTGTCTTAAATTTCAAATGACCGTCTTCCGTAAGATGATTT
>NW_015115608.1:0-64157 GCF_001443285.1 Poecilia latipinna
GTTGAGATGAATTATTTTTTTTAGCAAAGCCAAACGTACTTTTTTCATGCACTGCATATCACCTGCTGCTTTGTTTACATTTCTCTACATTCAGCTGACATCATTGTATTCTGCAGAAAGCATTTCTTGATAGTTTATGCTTGGAGCCTACATACATTTGAATGGACCAAACATTTATAAAAGATTCATGGCATTTTCTTGGAGAAAAACATTAATGTCCGATCTGTTGACAAGAACCGTAGTTATGTTAATGGAGGCGGAAATGCTGCTGACCCAAGCATTAAGTGCAATATAAACATCAAAAACATACCATCAAAAGCTGGAAATACATTAAAGGTTGCTGCCCAGAGAAACCAACTGTCCTGAAAATAGTTGAATGTGGTTTAACCTCTCAAAGAATACACTAAGGAATATGTTAATGCACACTAAGAAGTATATCAATTCTGAGCTTTTCTATCCTGAAACTGCCACTAAAATCACAAGCTTTTAATATCCAGACACCACCTAAATGGCTTCTGATGTTTCCTGTAAACGAAGAGCAGAGGTGGGTTGCAGGAACACTCTCTGCTTACTTAAATTAGTGTTTACTTCACGGCCATGGTCCATGTATAGAGGTTCTGTTTAAACAGTGTAGGTTGAGCATAGTTTTTTCTCATTAAAGCTCACTGAGGGAGAACTAATGACAGACTTCTGTTCACTTCTGAGCTCACATGTGTCAGACAGAGATCTGCCGTCAGAGTCCTGGCTCTTAATTCTCCATAGTCTTCCTCTAAGTGGTGCTCTAACCCACAAACTGATTGAAACAGTATTATACACAGGGGTTTACAGTATAAAAACGGATGTTTCAACACTCTTTGTCACAGTGGAATTAGTTTATGGATTTCTGTTTGTTTTGGGTTTCATCATGTTTGTTACAACTAAGTTCCTAAAATACTTTACAGAAAAATTAAGAACATTTTATTTTTATTTTTTTTTACTTTATACGATGCTAGATTTGTGTCAGAATGCTTTCATAGGTTGATTAAGCCGCATCGTGTATGTGGGTTTCACTACTTAAAAACATCCATCCTTTCTGCCAATGCCAAATAGTTTTTGGTGGAGGGAACCTGATGCACACTACAGTTTTCAGATTTTTATTGGTAAACATTTTTGAAAACCATTTTTCCTCTTCCTTCTATAATCCCAATTAAATGCAGTTCTCCATGTTGGCCATAAACCGAAACGCATGGTTTATGTGACAAAAATGTGAAAATGTTTGAGTACAAATACTTTTCAAGGCCCTGTATGCAGTCTGACCAAACATGTTTTCTGTTAGCCATATGGCTGTAAAATACTGCATGAGATAAAATGCCGAGAAGAGCAGAGTGCAGGGAGAGGAAATACTTGCAATAACGACTTTGGACTAAGATTTATACTGTGTTTCTACTGTGACAGCTGCGAATGCAATTAGATTTTAAGCTTTAGTTTCGGGCTACAGGCTCCCAACCCATTTTGACATTTGAAATCTTACAGGAAAGGTCTGATAATTTCAGGCATCTTAGAGTTCAAATTTGTGTAAAAGCTCACATTTTCATTCCAGTATATGCTGATAACTTTGTATTGTAGAAGTTTTAGAACCCTACACACACAGACGCTGGGTGCCTCGGTTAGTGGAGCGGGGGGACCATGTGGTGAAGCCTGTGGTTCTCAGTCCTGGTTCTGAGGGGCCACTGTCCTGCATGTTTTAGGTGTTTCCCTTATGCTACACACCTGAGTTGAATAAGTGGGTGATTAACAAGCTTCTGCAGCACCAGAGTGCATGCAAAAGAGATCATGCAATCATTTGAATCAGGTGACCTGCAACAGAAATGGTAAGGCAGTGAGGACCGGAATAGAGCAACACTGGGTTATGCCTGGAGTGTTGCTTCGATTCTTTTATGTATGTTTGAGAAAGCATGGATTCTCACGTGGTGGCCATTCGGGGGTGGAATTGTTGCAGGGACAGATTTCATGGCGGATGAGAAGGACGAGGTTGGAAATTTGATAAAAAGGTTATTGTCCTGGAAGAAGGTAATGATGCGCGACCCAGAAGCACACTGAATAGTTTTGTCTTCATCTCAAGGGCAACCTTAAATGACTGAAGTGGAGAAGAAGAAAATAAGGTCAGCTCCGGTCCCACTGCGCCCTCCAGTGGAGACCTAACGCTTCAGAAACGGAGAACACAAACCGCAGAGAAGCTAACAGCCTGATTCCTGACAGAGAGTTTGGTTACAAAAAGGGAGCATTAACTGAACTAAGTGCAGGACGTTAAAATGAAAGAAAAGCATCTTGAAAACTAAACATCTTCTTGGCCACAGATGTTTGTTGTGTTAGTAATAATATAAAACAAAAATATTTAAATTTGCACACTTCAGTTAGAGAAGAAGATTTTGCAGATTACTGATAATAATCCTGCATACTGAAGCTGATTTATATATCGGTATTCTACTTGGAATTAAGTGTTTTTGAACTACCTTGCTGCTTATTTAACTCAAGTAAAGAGTTGTTAAATAATGCATATCAGTCCTGCTAATATCTAAACTAGAAGGACTGTAATGATCAGATTTCAGAAACTAAACACTAACACTACAGTAAAAACATGTACTAAATGTCAAGAAGCAAAGTCTTTACACTGCAAGAGTCGGTGGTCAAGATAATAACTATAAAGCTTTTCTGAACATCTTACAAATAGGATTAATGTCATAGTCTTATTTTGTCACATGCAGAAAATGTTGTGTTTCATTTTTGTCTTCAGAATGTGTCCAATTCTCATGTCTCATTTTCTGGTTTTAATTTCCATGTCATAGTTTGTTCAATTTTTTTTTTTTTTTTTGTTTTACCATCATCAGCTAAAATTGATGGGACTCCTGACGAAACAGTTTTCCATCCGTCGTTGTCGTCTCTTATCTCCATCCGTCAGAGGGTTTGTTCCAGGTTCAGACCTCAGCATGAATCGCACCTTGCAGCTCCTTCCTCCTCACGTCCTTCATCCTCCCTGTTGCATCTCAGAAACATCATCTAAACTTGAGTTTAACCAGATACCAAGTAACCAGTAAACAGCCTTCGAGCTGATTTGTGGCGTCAGATGGGCTGAACAGTGAGAGGACACACCCTTTACTCAGTCAGATAGACTCAGCATTGTTTTGGCAGAATATTTGGAGGTCCAGCTTGTTAAAGGCCGGACTCACCACTTTGGCCAAATATAGAGCGATAGATGAACCCTTTGTGTCTTGCCAGCTGTACTCCATGGTAACTGCAGGCTAAAATTGTATATAATAATGAAATTCAAATAAGTCACAGTTCTGTGTCCTGTTTGCAGGCTTCCTATAGATTTCTGATGTGAATATTCCACAAACAAATGCATTTTTTTGCAGCTCACTTTAAAATTGTAGATGCAAAAAAAAAATAACGATGGATGGATGAGGAATGATGTCTTGAAATGTAGGTATTTTTGCCACACTTCTGTCTTTTTTATCATACAGTTCATCAAATGAAAAACAATGTGTTCCAAGCAGATATATCTTTAGTTATTTCAACTCTTTATAATATCAAAGATATTCCAGAATTTGGCTGCAGCTCAAGGGCAGCTGTTTTAACAGGATGTGTTAATTACACGAGTAAAATTAGACGGTGATCTGCCCTGTGTGGTGTTTCTCCCCTTCTATCAAATAACCGGAGTTCTCTAATTACATCTAACAGGGCTTTTAGATTTACCCTCACAATTAGAGGACAACATGTTACTGTCCAATTTAGCCCTGTTCCCTCCTCCCCTCACTCTGCCTGCTTGTTAGAGGAAAGAAAGCCTTCATCAACAGTGGGGTCCAAGCCCCTCCTGCCCTGGGAAAGGATGAAATTAGGAGGAGAGCCAATATTTAGGACGTGTTGTGAGCAAGAGAGGAGAGGATGAAAGGGTATGGAGAAAAAAAAAGGACGAGAACAGAGCAAGGTGCTGAGGTAGTTTATGTAATTAATGAAAGACAATTACCAAAAAAAAAAAAAGAAAAAGGAAGAAGCTGAAATCAGGTTGTGTTTACTGGCTTCTACACCTCATCCTGGCTGTGTACTTATATAAACGCTCTCCTGTTCCTGAGAAACTGACACAACTGTTTGTTTCCATAGCAGGGCACCAAGAGCTCTGCCAAAAAACTTTTTCTTTTTTTTCACTTCTTCTCTGCCCCAACCTCTCACTCTTCGTCCTCTCTCCTTCTCATTGTGTTTGTTGTTTTATGGCAGGGTTAGACGCAGTCCAGATCGGCCGTTGCCATTAGAGACTGTCTCAGTTCACCTCCAGCAGGCTCGCCTCTCCATTCATAAACAAATCGCTCTGGCTCGGGGGACCTCCGAGCTGCTACCTAAGAACAACAAGCAGAACCTGATCTGTGTTTTTGAAGTTTTGTCTGCCTCTTCTTTCATTTTTGTGAAACTTGCCTCTGTTGCTTTTCTCTCTCTCCTCTCCCCCCACCTCTCTCTCTTTCTCTCTCTCTCTGCTCGCTGAGGGCCGGACCACTGACTCCTCTGCTCTGCTCTGCTCTCTCTCTGTGAGGCTGTCAGGGAAGGAGTGTGTGTGTTGCATGTTTCCAGTGGGAAGTTTTTCTTTTTTTTTTCCATACTTACACCACTCTTTCAAAGTGTTAGACTGTTCAGTGAGAGAGGAGAGGAGAGAGAGAAAGAAAGAGACAGAGAGAGAAGAGACCCCCATGTTGCTGTGATTTGACTAAACAAACAGCCATTCTCAGAGCGGTACCTCCTCCCAACGGACTCCTGGGACAGCAGAGAGAAACTTCAGAACATCTGAGAGAACCGGACATTTGAAGCTGTGGACCCTGGAGGGACTACAGCTGGAGAACTCTCCTCTCATTTCCCTTCGCTGGCCGGCTTTTTTTTTTTGGGGGTGGGGAGAGGGGTCAGAGAGGGAAGACTCATCCGCGTCTGCAGGAGCGCTCTGAAGGTAAGATGAGTTTCTTATTGGCTGGTCAAGGCTTTTGGGCAGATGTTGGCAGAACAAAGTTGTTCAGATGTGATTTCACAGATGTCTGACATGAAGAGAGCGCACACCAGAGCTTCTTGACTTCTTTAATCAGATTTAAAAAGGACTAAGGACAACTTCTTTACCCATTTTGTTGCGTGATACCTGATGTTTTTCTGTCTCTAATAGGGGGGGTGTCTGTTACCCGCATGCTTCAGTGTGTACACACAAGCATGAAAATATGAGCAACCTGTTCAGACATCAACATGTTGATGGGCTTGCATCTCTGCACACACACACACACACATCTCTTCTTCGGCAGAGTTTATCTTCCCGCTGAGAGAAAACGTTTGACAAGACATAGTGGTGACACACACAGACACACACACACATCGTAGGCTTTACAACCTGTTTGCATGCCCTCCACTTTGTGTTTCACTTGCTAAAGAGCCTGTTTATACGACCCTCTTCAGTCACCCGAAGTGAACCAACAATGCTTCCCACTGAACGCTGCTGAGAGAATCGATGTTCTCTGCATACCTCCTGGCTGTGCATCGAAATCGGACCCAGCGTCCGTCACTGTCTCCAGCATCCTCTTTAACTACAAATGCATTCCTTTTTGCAGTGATGAGACATGCCGAGCTTTAATTGAACACAGCTTCACCCTGGTTTTCAAAGATCTCCAGTGAACCAATGAGCGGGTCAGTAGGCAATCTGTTGAACAATCTCTTGGCGTTTATCTGAGGAGAAGAGTTTTACTGCCAGGAATGAGTTCCCTTTGAGCTTTTTCTGACTCAAAATACTTGTAAGTCTGATGTGTCCACTGATGTCAAGGCTAAAGATATGTCGTTCATTTGTCAGAACTTTAAAACTTTTCCAGCTTCTCAATCAAATTCTTTATCGTTAGTTTAAATCTCAGCATGGTTAACCCACAATCAAAAGCATAATGAAGTCTTTTAAGTGTCGCCGTGACGGGTTTTGTAGACATTTATTGTTTTAGCTGCCAGGGTCCTTTTCAGTGGATGCAAATGAGTCGACGTTTCTTGTCTGAGAGACGTCCTCTCAGTGCTGTGTCATCTCGGTGCTTTTAGGGTGATTCAGTGAGATTATTCAGAGATTGTAATGCGCTGCTGGTGTGTTAAAGTGAACAGTTCTGTCGGAAATGCTGTTTCACGTAAAAAAAAAAATAAAAAAAAGTCACACAACAAACAGATTGAATAAAAACAAGATGATAATGTTTGCCAATTGGGTTGAGGCTGGATTCAGAAGTTTTTGAAAGGGTCGCGGAGTTCAGGGCAAGAACTTTTACTGTACAAATATGTAAATATGGCAACCTTTTAACCATTTTTCATCTTTAGTTCTTGAATAAAAAGACACAGCCACTGCTTTCTGACATTTCTGCATGCTTTACAAACTTTTTTTTTTATCCTTTTAAATGTTTGGTTAATTGTGTGAAGTAAATTAATTAAGTCGTTCGCCCAAACCAGTTCTGCCTAAATGTGGTCAAAACAAAAGGTGCTAGATGAAGGACTAAATCTGGGGTATTGACTTACCATTGATTCATGTCTAAATGAAGTGTACCCTTGATCCTGGAACTGAGTCTGTAGCTCAGCGGGACGTTACGGTGATGCTAGCTGTTTAACGGCCAAGACGTGCGTTTCCTTCATGTCTTTTCCATTTGAACGCCACGTGCTTTGCACCTGAACTTGTTGGTCTGACTAACAGCGCATCCATCCTCTGGAAACAGGTCAGTGTACCTTTTGAACTGAGTGGCTTTAATTAAATGTGTGTTTTCAAAGAGCTCGCCCCACCTGTTATTTGAAGGAGTTTTTAAACGTAGTCAGACAATGTAGATGTCCCAGTCTGCTGTCCAAATCTGTTCTATAGAGAAACCTTTGGAAAACAGCATTCATGTCGTAGGTTAACCCAAAGCAGTCTGAGACTGTAATGCATGTCAGAACAACTTATTCCTCTGGCACATCTTCATATCGGGTTTTCAAAAAATGTTGTAAAGTTATACACCTCTGATGAACAGCGGGGATTTTCCGTCCACTGCGTCAAGTCGCTGGTATGCAGCACAGCTCCTCTGCTGGCCCTGATGCTGCACAGCACAGTCGACCCCATTCCTCCCCTTGGCCTGGATCTAATCCTTAGTCATCAGCTGTTTCCTGACTCCTGGCTTTCTGCATGCCATCCGCGGTAAGAAAATGTGCTTCGCATTAGGACCATACAGAAAACATGTCCGCGCTCTCTTAGGGCTCACATGTGTTCCGCAGCGTCGACATGTAAAGGTTCGAGCTCCGCATAGAGTGTCTAAAACACATACCGATCCCGTTCTGTCCTGCAGTGATTTATCCATCGCTCCGAGAGCCGAGCACGCAGCTGCTGAACAGCCGGGATATGAAAACCCGCTGTCATGCTTTTCATATCGGGATGAAATATTGAGTTTGGAAACATTTTTATAGCTGACATCTTATCACATGCTTATCAGTGCATTGATTGATGAGTTTGCTGTGACTCATAGCCTTGTGGTCAGCTGCATGACAGAGGCTGTGATTCAACTTTCATATTTTTTCAGCTGAGTGGTTGGTTCTCTGTGACCCTATCAAACGATAAACTTGAATAAGTGTAGTGAATAGTGCTTTGGGTTGCAGCAATCTTGTACTGTCCATCTGGCTTCCCCACCCCCCACCGCCTCCACCTCACTAACTCAGGGGAAGCTGACAGGCAGCTGCATTTCATCTTCAGTCAGGAAGTTCAGTCTTTGAGGAAGCCTTTATTTCACTACGTCTTCTTTTCCCTTCTTTTGCTATGACACTGTTGCTTGAGAAGAAATAGACACAAAATCCTTTGAGCAAATGTTTACTTGCAATGTATGAAACGATGCAACATTTTTTTTTTCCATACTGCCTGACAAGAAGACATCAGAAACACGTTTCCTGCTTTAGACATCATTTGTCAAAGCCCAGAATTATAAGGGACATTTGTCCACAAGTGTCAGATGGGATTGAATTAATCAGTTTTTGGAGCTGCTGGCTTTCAAAGTCGACCTGCCGGTGACCCCTGGTTTACGGTCACTGTCCATGCAACGGATCCATTTGTGTCTAAGCTTAACGCTCTGCTTGATATCTTCAGATATTGCTTCAGCCGCTCCACATTTCTTACTCAGAATGCCACCCATCTTGTGCAGTGTAGCAGTTCCTCCTACAGTGAGATGCCCACACAGCGTGCAACTTTATGCACACAGCATGAAACTACCATCCCATACTTCACAATTGGGATGATATTCTAGGGCTTCATACTTGCTTTTTTGAGAACAAACAATGTGCACAAAAAACTGAGATCTTTGTCCCTGAAAGACAAAGATCTATCAGTTTAAAACTAAACTAAAGTTGCAGTTTAAAAACTGCGACGTGGCTTTTTTAAAAATGCATTTTAGAATCACGGCTTCTTCCTGGGCGAGTGACATTTCAGCAGGAATCAATACAGAAATAAATAACATACTCACTGTAAGGCACAAAGGATTTTGAGCTCAAAATGTTGTGACTCATCATTACTAAAGGTAAAGAGAAAAGTCTGTTAATAAAATGGAGTTGATATGCTACCTCTGATTTGGGAGAAGGACCACGCCTCAACTACCCCTTTAATTACGCAGCTGTCTATATAAACTCAATTCACCCGATGGTCCACGTCTGTTGCATGCTTTTGAAACCCGCCCTTCCTCTCCCTCGCCTCAGCATCCCCTCTCCCTCTTTTCCCTTTATCCCCTCCTCTTCCACTCATCCCCCTCTTCTTCCCCTCACCTTCATCCTCACCTTGTTCTCAGCTCCCATTAACTCCTGCTCCCAAGGCTCCATTCGCACATCTCCCCTACTGACTCATCCCCTCATCCCATCCATGTATCCCTTAATGCCCTTCCTTCATTTTAACTCCATATCTTTGTGGCGTGGTCCTTGTTAGTGAAATAATTGTTTTAAATTATAATGAAAGCTGGAATGATGTAACATATTTTCTTAGCATGAGTGACTGCGTTTAACTTTCAAATCTGGAGAACTTTTGATCATTCTATTTAAAAATAAAACATTGGTGTAGGACCTCTTTTTTTTTTTTTTTTTAGTAAAAATTCAGATTCACATGATGTTGCATAGGTTAGTATGTGACGTATATGAGTAGATATGAGTCTCCACCATAATAAACGCCCATCTGTGACAGTCAGAGATGCACAAGACAGAAATCAGCTTTGCTCTGGTTTTGATGCGGAAAAATCTAAAAAAGCAAAAGCAAGTCTTCTGAAGAAAACAGCTGTTTCCTCTTACTGGTATTTGAGAAGAAACTGCCAACCTTGTGTAGTTTTAACATCATGCAAACATCAAGCTTTCCTCTAAATCCAGTACATGAAGAACGAGACAGGAAGCATTGTTGTCCGTCAGACTCTTTTCTTTCTCTGAAATCTCTTTGGGGATTTTCTGGCCAACAAAAACATTTTGGAGTTGGTGATGCAGAGCAACGGGGAAAGAGGACAAAGAAAAACAACGCACTGCTTTTATAAGACAAGCACTTTCCGAACAGCATAAAACGCAAATTGGATTTTGCTGAGTTGTTTTACCTCCATCCTTACTCAGAAATACAATAGAAAATCACAAACTTCAGCTATTTTTACCACAATTACATAAATTGCACTGCCTATTTGAGATTTTCTTTTTCTTGTGAAACCAGTTCTCTCTTTTAGAGTGTCTAAGTGGAACTTAAAGCCAGTCATTTCTAATTGTATTCAGCTGTTTCTGTTTCTTTGGTGGGTGTGGGTACAGGGTGACTGCAAGTTGAGTAAGGGGACTTCACTTCTCACGACGTTTAGGGGTCTTATTGTCTGGATATAATCAATGAAAAAACTATAAGCTGGGAAGGAGTTTGTACCTTTTATGTCAAAAAATTCATACCCCAGTCTGGTGTGTAACATTTAATTTCTTACAAACACATTTTTTAAATTGACCACTAAAGACACCTCAATTCCACTCCAGCAGCAAACCCACATTTTAATGAATAGAAAAGAGGTAATTGAGTTTATTAATTTTTTTTTATCCCTTTATTCTTTCATTTAAGTTGTAGAATGACTCAAATCGAGATCATTAAGCTGATATCTAAGAGCTGCCACATCTGAAGCTGCCATTCTGCAGCAGAAAGCCCATAACATCCCCCCACTGCCACTACAAACAGCATTTACAAGTCTGTTTGAAAGGGGAGCAAACCAAAATCAGGAGTTTCCTAAACATGTGCTGCTTAGCCATGACTACAGAGTCACTTTGGTTTGTGAAATTGGACCTCACATGCTCTGTACCCAAACACTAAACCAAAAAGAAAATAGCATTATGAAAATGGAATAACAGTAGATCTTTTTCCTTAAGTGCTGATAATGCAAACCTGACAGGGCCACACTGCAGCGTCAACCACTTAAGTTACAACATACAGGCAAAGTTTTTGCCACAAACAGACCCTTTTAGAGTTCAGTGTCCAGCTGTGTAACTTGGATCTAAATCGGGGTCAGCGCAACTCAGTCACAAATCTCCAACCAGCTATTTCCGTCAGACTGATACTGTCAAAACAAACGGAGACCCCTCTTTGGCCTCATTCCATCCCAAAAATATTTGAAACTTGGCAGAAAATGTTCCAAAGGGGCACAACTTGTGTGTTTTTGGTTCTAAAATGATGGAAAAGCAACGACATAACTGTGCTCTGTGAAAGAAGAACGGCTATGCTATTTTGGCTTGGACTGAACCCAAGGAGCGTTAGCACCTGTCTCTTCATTTCTTTTGGCCTGGACTGTGCAGTAAAGCCAAGATTTTGTTATTCTGGTTTCCCTTTGGTTTATGTTTTTCATGCATCATTACTATATTTGCATGTTTTTGACCACAGCAAGCAAATGTTTTTACCAGAAACACTACCTACCCAGCATCAGATTGTAGAAAAAAAACATTGTTATCGCCATACAGTTGAACGTGGCTGTTGCTGCAGGCACTTATCTCCCCGAGGCAACACTGGAGGCTAGAAACAGAGCAGAATTTTAAACTGAGGTGATATATCAATGATCCAGTCAGTGTCTGGTAAAATATCATGTTTTCTCATGTTGTACCCACAGTGTGTTTTACTGGCAGCTTTATGTTATAGACCAAAACAAAGTAGCACTTACCGGCGCAGTGGAAGGAAAATAACAGCTGGTTTTCAATATTTTTTTCCAAATAAAACTGAAAAGTGTGGTGCGCATTTCCATTCAGCTCCCCTAACTAGATGCTTTGTAGAAACCATGTTTTGCTGCAGCAACAGCTGCAAGTGTTTTATTTTATGTTTGCATTAACTAAGCTCAAGTAACGTGTACATCATTTTTTTAATTCTTGCCACAGATTCTTAATTAGATTTAGGTGTGAGACTTTCAATGAGCCTTTTTACAATATGAAAATCCTTAAATCGAAACCCTTTTATTGCAGTTCTGACTAATGTTTAGGATTTATGTCCTGCAGGAAGGTGAACCACATTTCCAAGTCTTTTGGGCTTCTGACAGTTTGTTGTTTTTGTTTTTCCAAGATTGTCTTGCATGTTTACCTCCATCCATCTTCCCGCCTGTTTTGACCAGCTTCTCTGTCCCTTCTGAAGAGAAGCATCCCCACAGCATGATGTGGCAACCACCATATTTCACCACAGAAGTGGCATATGTAGAGTATTTGTTTGTTTTCAAGTACACGTAACATTTTATGTGAGCTTTGTTCTCATCTGACCAAAGCCACTTTTTTGTGTGCTGCGCCTTCTGCATGACTTTTGGCAATACGCAAACAACTTGCAGCTTTCTTTCAGAGACGGCTTTTGTCTTGTCACTCTTCCATAAAGTCCAAATTTGTGCAGCCCACAATTCCTGTCGACAGAATATCCCACCTAATTATTCACAATTACAGTAATTGTTTTGTTGTTGTTGTAATTCCAGTATAATACTTCACAGGTTGTGGTTTTAATGTGACAAAATGTTCTAAAGTTTGAGAAAGATAAAAAATATTGGCATGATCCCAAAAAATCACTCTGTATTAATAAAGACGTTTTGTGCAAAACCCAATGAGGATGTGATTCTCGATTTGAAATTTCTCACTATAGCTATCGAGCCACGTCCCTTTACCTATTTCTGGCATTTTGCGACGTGGGCACCTGCTGCAGGACTGAGAAGGTAGCAGCTTGTTTCCTGACATCAGCTCTCCTATGACAGTGACTGAACTCGGCAGATGCTCAAACAATGACCTCTGACGACAAACTGGCAACAAAGAAGCTGTAGGAAAATAAAGACTGATTTAAATAACAAATCAAACGTGGGTGTGTGATCTGGTGTGAATACAAACAGTAGGTGCAGAATGCAAAATTATTCAGGAAGTCGAGTCAGTACTAGCTGAACATAAAACTGAAACTGCACAAAAATGAGAGCTAGAAGGTGTCACAGTTTGGGTTTTATCTGTGTTTGTGTCTCGATTATTTCCTCATTATCTTTGCCGATCATGCTGCATTTAAGTTGTACTCGGAACTGGAAAAGTCCGACTTTCCAGTTGGAAAAAACAGCTGAATCATCCTTCAAAGTCATATTTCCCACTGGGAGACTGGGAGCAACTCCAACTACCCACAATTACGCCTCGAAAGGGTGACTTTGTGTTTCAGTTTGGCCGCTCTTGGTGAAAACATGATTATTTTACAAGACACACCCCTAAGAGTGCTTCTAAAATGAAGGTTACATGTAGTGCTGTCAACTACAAACTAATCAAATTAAAAGAGGTGTTTTCTCATGGAAAATAAACCTTAAAATGATATTTGTAAGAGATAATGCGAGTACCGTATAAGGGTGTCGACATGTTGAAACTCTGATTTTTTTTTTTTTTTTTAATTAAAACGCTTGAGTTGTGACGTCAAACCCGGCTCTGAGTTCTAACTGGGACTCGGCATCATCTCATCTGCCTCTTCCCTTCTCTGTAATTAGTTCCAGCTGTTGTTTTAACCACACGTGTGAATATATGTCTCACCTGAGTCATGGTTCTTACATCAACCCCTGATTCTGATCATGCTCTTTCGTGTGTTCCTAGTTCTCTGTGAGTGTTTTTGGACTGCTCCATCACTTATTTGAATCTAATGTCTGCCTAATACTCTGTTTCCCTTTGGGTTCTCCTCAAAATGATCAAATCATTACCAAGAAACTACTGAAAAAAAATAAATAAAATAAACATCACTAACGCATCACACGGTTCCAATCTCTTACTTATTTATGCCTGCACACATATTGAGTTTACTAGACCACGTTTTCTAAACACTAAACTCTTGTACTGCAATGAAAACAAACCTGTCATTCATATCCACCATGTATTTGCAGTCACCTCCACAATTGTTGACACTCCTGTGAGGACATGTGCAACAGCCTTAAGATAAACGGACTACGTCCGATCTCCCTTACTGTTGTCGACTCTGCGGCAGCAGCATGAGGATAGACCTCCTGCTAAACCCTCGCTCAGGACAGCTTCACTTGTTGTAAACCTTGTAATTATTACTCTGATGGTAGATATGGGAGAGTTTAGATTAAGCCGTATAAATACTGCACTATCACAAACCTTCCTCTAATGGCTATTTAAAGTTGGTCTGTCCTTAACTTTATTTAGGACAGGAAATCATGTCCACTAAAATCGGACTATCCAAATATAGCCTAAACAAAAACAGTGAAAAGTCAGGCTTGGTAGCTCATTTGATCAACCACAAACATCTTATTTAGAGACAAATAAACGTCATTATGTAAGCGGCCTTTCACAGTTTTCTTGGTAAACAAACAAATCTGGGAAAAATAACAGATTAATGAACTAATAGACAGTTTCATCAATGTCAAAAAGTAAAAAGCTAGTACTTATCATTTTTTTATTCTAAGAATCTACCACTGCTGAAAAAAAAAACATTTATTCTATGGCTTTTTGTAGGTACTTAATGCTAATAAATGGGATATTTCTTCATTAAAACACATCATATATACATTTAATTGCGTGAGTCTGTTACTAAAATGTGTTATAAAAGGTTATTTTTGTATAAGTTTGTGAAAGACTTTCTTTATTTTAAAAGAAAGGGGGCGGGGGAGTGAAACATACCAGGGAAAATGAATTAAGATATGACAACCAAAAGGACAAAGTTGTTTTAATATTCTTGCCTTTGATTAGGATCTTTAGGTGGGAAGGATCTGGAGCTTGTATTACCTGCTTCAAATACTCAATATACAAATACAGTGTGCTTTAATCGCCCGTTTTTTATTGTTGTTTTTTTTCCACAAAAAGAATGGAAGCAAATAACCTTTGTTTGGGAAAAGGAAGTTCCATTGTTTTCTTTCGGCTGCTGCCTGAAAGGTTTTCTACTGCTTATATGTCACTTAATCTGACAGTTTGTTTGCGGCATAGTTTAGTTGTTCTCAGGCTTGCAGAGTTTCATTATTTATTGCAGTGAAGTTAATGTAAATCTGTTTAAGTCCTGTTACACTTTGCAGACCCTGCAGCCTGTCGGAGTGGGAACAGTGCACTGCGGGTCTGCTGCTGAAGGACCAAAAGGTTTTCCTCTGGGGGAAGGAGAGTCAGTCCAGGAGGAGAGATAAAAAAAGAGATTTGTTTTAAGAAAGACTCTTGGTGGATTTTTTTCCCACACAGCCACTGGGCTCTCTCAAAATATTAGATACCCATGAATTAATTACAATGTTTTATCTTTATTGGCCTTTATAGATGTATATCCCATGTACTTATACATGTAAATATGTCCAGATATTATCAGTGTCTCTGATAAGACTGTGTCAGATTCTGGGAGGTTTAATTGTTTTTCCTTGGAAAAGCATGAGCCGCTAAATTGGAGATGTTTGTTTTGCAGATCTCAGCTTCCTGCTCACTTAAGCAGTGTAATCATTAGTGTCTGTGATCTCAGACTCTGTGTGCACTTTTTCTGCTGCCCCGATTTGCTCTGCACTTTTTCTGCTGCCCCGATTTGCTCTGACTTTTTTCTTTCCCATAAAGATTATTCCATATGTCATGGTTCCTCGCTCCTTTTATCCACAGTCTGGTGGAGGGTGCGGTATTCCTTTTGCTGTTTCGTTGCCTCGTCATGCTCTGTCGTTTGTCGTTTCATGCATTTGATGGTACGCTTCACTTTTCTTTGTTTTCTTCTTCTTGTTTCTCCGGCCCTCCGATTGTGAGTCAAGATCTCTTCTGGTGCATTTTGCTATGTGAAGACGTTTTGAGTTTCATCACTGTTGGTCTTCCACTCATTGTGGCGTCCTTGCTTGTCTGTAAGTCTTTGGTTTGCGGTTTCGACGGTGCGCTGTGTCAGGGATGCATCACACCCACACAGGGCCCAGAAAATTCCCAGCGCCGGAAGTCAGATCCCTCCAGCTGCAGCCTGTGAGGAGTTTGCTTTTGCTTTTGTTATGGATTATACTGCCTCCCCCGACTCCAGACCCCCACTTCTTCCAAGTGCAAGTATTCCCCTCTTGGGATGCACTAATTCACACAATTGGCTGCAAATGTTCTTTGGACAAAGGTTCCCACCTTATCGAGCGCCGCTTTATCACTGCCAGATGTTTAAGTAAAACATCGCAGCCTCACTATATATGTGTCTAATCCCAGGAGCAGGTTTAGCCGCATCCTGAGGCAGAGCGTGGGCCCCGGGCCTCCCGCCGAGGTCGACATCAGCGATCTTTTCTCGTTAGCTGGTGACACTTTGAGCGTAGAGAGTTTGTTTACGATAAACCGCCAAATTCCCAGCATCTGTGGGAAAATTCATGTGGAGGGATAGAAGTGTGTCCCTTCTGGTGATTGCTGTACCATCGCTGGAGTAAACACAGTTTGTTTTCCCTCAGACCTCCAAGATTACAGCGGGAACGCGGTGGCCCAATCCAAAGACCTAAACGACAACAATAAACATCTGGCTTGGAGACATGCTTTGCAGATACTTCACGAGATCTCATATTAAGATGATTTGACGTGACCCTGGTTTATTTGTGGACAATGTGGACATTCCTTACTGTAAATGACTCTGTTGTTGTGGCTCAGCCAGAAAGCATCCTCGAGGTTAAGAGATCAAACAGCTTTCAAGCATTTTTTTTTATAAAAGTCATTTCATGCTGCTTGACTTCTGTGCAGACTTTTTTCCCCCTGTTTATGCCATTAAGCTCCAAAATCTTTTAAGTTTGCTCCTCTGACTGGTTCTTTGAACGAATACAAAAGTCTGCACATTTAGGCTAAATATGGATTTTTTTCCTCCACTATTTAATCTCAGATGCACAGTACTTGGCAAAAGTATGTATTTTTTCTTGAACACGTTCACATTTTGTGAACAGCCTCAATCTTGACTCGATATTACGTTAATTTTATTAAATAAACCCATGCAAAGTTGTGCAGTGATTGTGATACATCTTTTTTAAACGATAAACATCCCATCTGTAGTATGCTACGAGCTCTGTAGGGGCCACAACAAACAGGCCTTTGGTCAAATCTCTTCAGAACTGAAGGCTTTGACTTTCATTCAAAACTCTGTGTGTGAAAGAAAGCTAAAACTACACATCACCCTGAACGCACCGTCCCCATGGTAGACAGCGGTTGGGGTGTTTCCACAGTAGGAACAAGGAAGCTGGTCAGAGTTGATGGGAAAATTGTTGGAGATAAAATGATTTAAATCCTCTGAGCATCCTTTGCAGCCTTTAGCACTGCTAAAGGCTGCAAAAAGACTTAAGACTTTCACTTTCCAGCAGAATAACACCCCTCACCAAACAACCAGAGCTGCTACAAACTGATTTAGATAAAAGCATGTTGAAGGAAAAAGGTCTGGTGGCTTCCTTCTACAATTAGGATCCTGGATTTTGGAGTGAAATCCAATCTAACCTAACCATGTTTCCATTCCAAGTTTAAAAAGCATGGGGGTTTCCTTTTTGGATTCTTAATAATCAAGCTAATTATCATTAGCAGCATTTTGTCCCTTTAAATACTTTGGCATGTGTCCTAAAGAAGGTTGTGTAAAACTGTCAATGTGAAAAATTTATTAAGAGCCTTCAAATGTACAAAAGCCTCTTTACTGCTGCAGAAACCACTTTATTACATTCATTTTATTAAAAAAATATTATAAAATATCTTAGTTTTATTTGTCAGTCAGCCATATTGGATTTTTAATCCAGAGCTGGTGTCAAACCTCCAACTCCCTACTTGGAGTGCTGATTTCTGGAGGAGTTTCTATCAAATTTTATCCAGTTGGTGGAAGTGTTTTTTTGTTTGTTTGTTTGTTTGTTTGTTTGTTTGTTTATTTTACTTATTTCTTTTAATGGTCTGATACAACAATTTGAAAAATGCTAAAACCTGGTCTTACCTGAGACTGTTTATTCATCTTTTAGCTTTATTGTAAAAGGTTTGATGACTTCTGGTTCAGGTCAAGTCAGACTCATGTGTCAGAATGGTCCAGTCAAAGTTCAGACATAAATCCAGTTGTGAATCTGTGGCAAAACATTCATAATCAGAATTATGTGGTGCTTTTTGTTGCTCTGTCACATAAAATAATAAAAAAATAAATAAATAAATAAATAAATGTTGTGGATTGAATGTGACAAAATTAGAAAAGTCAAGATTTTTGCAAGGAGCTGTACAGGCATGAACTCTAAAACTCCAACCGTAAGAGTTTTGCTTATTTTGTCAAACTGTTGCCATTTTAAATATGATTTGTTAGCCCTGACCATGCCAAGCAACACATGCCTTTGGCGTCGCTTGGCTGTTGTCGTTCAAAGCCCTCGTCACCGACAGTGAGGTTAGGGGCTTTATTTTGAGCGCTGACGAATAGCTTCCTCACGGCACGGACCCTCGCAGCTTGCTGCTGCTGGGCCTCCTGGGACAAAGTGACCCCTCCACTCTTGCCGTCATCACAAGCAGGGCCCCATGTGTATCGGCGGTCCTGGGAAAGTTTTAGATTAATGCTGTGGGAACATGAACTGTACACAGACATCAGCGACAAAAACAGAAAAAGGAGGGAAGGTCTCTGTGTGTGCGTGTTTGGCGTGAGAGTACATCCGTGTTGCAATCTAATGCATGTCCATATGTCAAGTATTTTTTGGTGCCAATGAGAATCTAGAAGTTTGTACGTTTCTGCTCATTATCCATCCGCCTTTCCTTCACCTCATTTTATTAGAACCAGGAGGCGGGGGAGGAAATGGACCAGCCGTGTTTTTTGGAACTGCTCAAGCGCTTTGAGCTTTTCGCTTTGGGAACGGAAGTGCCAGAGGCTGTTAATTTAGGGAGACAAACGTGTATCTGGTTTGAGTAACAGACTGACTTTAGGCTTATTTCTGTGTGCCAATCTGTTAGGGACATTTCAGCTGTTTTATACCTGAAAGCATATCTATGAAAAACCCCTGGAACACTTATCAATTAAACAGCTGAGAAAATGTCAAAACATGCTGGTTTTTACATAACGGTTGAAAATAGCACAAAGTCTTAAAATAGAGGCTGTAAAATCTTTGTGCAACGTAAAGCAAAGAAAACAAAAATTGAAAGATTTCACAATTTCTTTTCCCTCTTTCTCTTCCTCCTCCACCAACGCTCTTCCCAAGGCTCACTCTTCCGCCCCCTTTTTCTTTCCCACCCTCTTGCGTACAGGCCTGTGATCCATCCTTAACTGTTTCCAGACGTGTGCGTGCAGCCGGCCTTCACCCCCATCCCAAACATAACAACAAACCACCCCTCCACACCCTCACCCGCCTTATCCTCTGGCCTCCTCAGCTGTGTGAAGTTACAAGGTCCTTAGCAGTAATAAGTCATTTCAGTTCATCTGGGATGCTGCATATGCATCCGGGTACAACATGATATCCCAAGCCAGTTCGCCTCTGCCAGATGCGTATGTTGAATGCCCTCATTTTCACTTTGGTTTGCACCAAAACCAATTAATGGCTCAGCATGACCCCAGAATAACTTGGACGTAGCATTGTTGCCAGTTAGCCTGCAGCAGATACGCACACACTGACCGGTTTGTGAGGGTGCAGAATGTTGGCGAACCGGGAACAAAAGGAGACGCACATTGTCGCTCTGTCCTGGTGCAGCGAGGCATCAAATACCTCCAGACTGGCTCAGGAGCCAAGAAAGAAAACAGCTTCATGATGGATCACATACTTTCTTTCATTTCGCCTTAAAGCTTTACAAGAGCAACAGAGTGTTCTCACAAACATGTTGTCACTTAATTTGAGCTAGAGCAGCATATGTCAAGCTGCCATGATTTAAAAGTTGTTTTGTCGCGCTTGTGAAGCTGTGTGTAATCATTAATGTGACAGAAACTGTTTTTTTTTTTTCTGTTACTTTGCTCAATTTGACGGATATTTGTTAAAGATTCTGATTACTTTCCAAAATAGGCCCACTGCTTTTATGAAAACAATCAGCAACTTTAGATAAAATATATTCTTTCAATTATTCAAGAATTAAGTGCAACATTTGATGCAGCCTTGGTGATCCTTCCTCTGAGAAATATAATATTTTCCTTGGAGTTGCCCAGCTTTGCTCTTTTGCTTTGTACTTGTATAGCATATTATTAAATCCAGAGGATCCCAAAACACTTCACACTGCAATCAGTCATTCAGCAATTCTGGAACATGTACAATAACGTAATATAAATACACAAAAGCTTTTGGGGTAAAATGACTGTAAACATGTCAAGTGAACAGTTCGGACATCTAGAACATCTAGAGCTTTTTCCACATGTTGTTCCTCTGTGATAAACAAACAGAAGTTTTAAACTTCTGTTTAGTTTTAAACAAAACTGAAATTTTACCATTCCTACCAAGAGTTGAAAAGACATGCAGTGATGGAAAAAAGTGGATGAGATTACTGGGTAAAGTCTTAGATAATTTGTCTGAGAGTGGCAAAGGAATCACATTTAACCCTAAAATTTTCACCTTAAAAAGCTGTCAGAAACATTTGTTCAATCTAAATTACATGGCATCACTAAATTCAGTTTTTAAAGGCAGCAAATGCAGAAAATCTTAGTGTTAGTGTTCAAGCTCTTGTTTCAAGAAGACACTGTTGGAAGATTTCAGCTTATTCAAAACTGCGTAGTTAAGCTGCTTGACCAAACCAAAAAGAGAAGGCATACGAGTCCAGTTTTAGCTGCTTTTTAACAATTGATACTATGGTATTTTTCAATGTTGCTTTGCATTTTTAGCTTAGGAACTTTATATTTATTCAAGTTGTACAAGCCACTCCATTAATTACTTCAAAAGTTTTTTTTTGTTTTTTTTTTGTTTTTTTTTACTGAGAGTATTTTTGACTTATATTTTGTCAATTTTGTGCTTTAGTTTTGCACATTTTAATTTCATGTACATTTATGTTTTTTCTTGTGTACAATCCTTTGAGCGGCATGAATCATAAAGACTCGCTTTATGACTGCACCATCTTTCTTTTTGCAGAATAGTGGGGTCACGAGGCAGCCACGATGAGGAGGCTGATAGCATCTGTGCTCCACCTGATGGTCACTTTAACAGGTTAGTGTTCAGTTTCACTTGACAAATAAGAATTGAAAATGCATAAGAAGATTCTTCAGATGTTTTTTTTTGTTGTTGTTTTTGTTTTTTTCCAGAAATGATAAATGGGATGTGAAAAACAGAAAATTCTTATTGGTACCCTTTATAAAATTTTCAAATATGCATTATTTATGACAGCAACATGATCTTTCACTAAAATGTTGAAAAAAAAAAACATGTTTTCAGAGATGCCTTTTTTTTTTACCAACTCATCATAAGTGCCCCATTTAATACCTGCAATCTTAGAAGTCTTTTATATAATTTCACAAGACTGGAGCATAAAGAAGAATCTCTGTGCATTCATCTTTGCACAGTTTATCTAGATCCTCCAAAGTCTTGAATTAGTTCATGTACTCTCGTCTCTCCAGACTGTCCCTCGGATGTTCTAGAGTAGAAACAGGCTGACAGGATCACAGAAAGATCCTAGAAAGTCTGATCAGTTTACAAAGCAAAGCATTAACTTATAAAATTTATTCAGTTACATTTACTTTAAGGAAATTATTCAGTGTGCCAAAAAGTAGGGTGAAATTTGTTCATTAGCCTATGACCTTTCCCCCCAATTAATGAAGAACTTAAAGAACTGATAACACTTTAATTCTTCAAGCAAAAGATAAATGATGCTTCTTTCACTTTGTATCCATCGGTCTCTGACACGTCGTCTTCATCCTCCCTCTCAGCTGCTCCAGACCACTCACATCCTTCAACAGCCATAGATGGGACAGGATCTGACTTACATTGTTGATTTAACCTCTGAACTTCTTCTGCTATCTCTTTGACACCCCCTCCTCCCCCCTCTTACATACTGACCTCATGTCTTGTTGCCCAAACTACAGCTTTGGTGCGTTTCTGCCCAGGCGTGTGCAGCCTGGAGATCACCCCGGATGACAAAGAGTTTGTCCTGGCTCGAGGCTCGTCTCTCACCCTAACGTGCTCCGGCTCCAGCCAGGCAAAGTGGGCGCTTAAGAAGGACGATTCAACTTACTACCTGAATCAGCTAGATGAGAACATGAAATCGAGATACAAGATATTTGAACCTGATGCCACGTCGGTTGCTCTGAACCTAACAAGTGTGAGTTGGATGCATACTGCCGTGTATCAGTGCTTTGACGATGTTGCCGACGAGATACAGGAAGTGGCAGTTTTTGTCCCAGGTAGGGTACGCCTCATTTCTCGTTAGTATTAGTACCTCTTGGACTAACTCCGACTGTCGACTTACAAGTCACCTCTTTCTTCAGATCCTGAAGTTTGGTTTGTAAAGAGCATCCACGGCATGGTGACGAAGACCAGTGAGGAAAGCGTCGTCCCCTGTGTGGCTACCAACCCAAACATCACTGTCATCCTGTATGAGAGGGACACAAACAAGCCCATTAAAGGGCATTACGTACCCAGTGAGGGGTACCGGGCGCGGCTGGAGGACAGAGCGTACGTGTGCCGTGGAGAGCTGAACGGGGAGGTCAAAGAGTCTCAGGAGTTTAACGTCATCAGCATTGCAGGTTGGAGTGCAGTTCAAAACGCCACCCACTACCAGACGCCCACTAACACTCGCATTTTATTCAGTCCAAATCGAAAACCAAACTATTGAACTTAAAAGTCAAAGAAGCACTGCGTTTTGGGTCTATATAGTATGTTTTTTGTTTGTTTTTTAGGTAAAAATTCTATATGAACAGTTTTACAAATCATTGATTGAAGATCATACCAACATTACAGCTGTTTTAATAATAATTTTAAAAAAGTGCTGCCATTAATTATGTAGATGAATAGATCAGCCTTTGTAGGTCATTGTGTACTTTTTTTTTAAGATCTTAAGAAACTAAACAGGAGCAGCCATAGATCAAGCACTGCCATAAATCATTAAACGAGAATATTGTGTTAAGATGTTCATTTTAACTGTTTTTTTTTTAATTATTTCTAATTATTAAAGTTTCTTCACCAAATAATTTGGTGACTGAACCAATTTGCCATCATGCCTACTCTGCCCCGCAACCTCTCTTTCCAATCCCAGTGGCCGAGGACATCAACCCTTACATCAACAGTTCAAAGACGGTCCTGAAGCAGGGCGAGCCGCTGACTATAAACTGCACGGTGCACGGAGTGGAGCTGGTGTTTTTCTCTTGGAATATTCCACACACCGCGGTGAGTAGGAGTGGAGCAGAACAAGCGCTTTTGTTCAAATCCCCCTTTGCGATTTCTCTCTGGCCTCATGACCGAGCCCAGATGGAAACAAGCTGTAGCGACACGCCTCAGTTTGGATTCTCTGGTAATATTGCTTTTAAAAACATTCAATGTTGACCAAGTGATCATTTCTTCACACAACATTTTGTTGCATGTTGGGAAGCTCCGTGTTTTCAGTATGTGTTTCAGCTTTACCTAGCAAACCATTGTGTTTAAGGTTGAAGTGATTGTCTCATGCAGATGTGCGACAGATTCCCTTTTGCTGTCATTGCCCACAAAAGACACACACGTTTCAATCATGTTTCTTTTTGGAAAATGCTTTTGCTGATTGTATTTGCACTTGAAAGTTAGATTCTCCAAGTTCCCAGTGAGAATGACAACAAATACCCTTGCTTAAAAAATCAAAGATGCCCCAGATTTAATGTCCAAAATGACTGCTGTGCATACGAAGCAAAGTGAAAGTTGCAGCAACAAACTGCTTACTAGCTTTTATGTTTCCAGTAGAGAACATGATTGCTAAAAAGGCATTAGATGAGAGGAAATGAGAATGAAATGACAGTCGTATTTTGTTTTGTTCCTCCAATTTTAAAGGTTTTTCAGGTTGAGCCAGAAACGTATTTCTCCCCAAAGATGCACTCCTGCCTGACCTTCCCTCGCACCACGATGGGGCACAGCGGAAACTACGTGTGCCACGTCCAAGAAGTGGTCGTGGGCGTCACAGCTTCTGCAAGCGTCAACATCACCGTGCTCGGTTAGAAACACACGCAAAATTCAAACAAACGGATTATTATTGTGCCTCACTCACCACAAAAAGAATAGTTGTTATTATCAACACTGGGAGGTAAAGAAGAGAGACGACCTGTGTGTGAAAGAGGCAAAGAGCGTTTTTATTTATTTTTATGGATTGGACCTGAAATAAACTTTTTGACAAAGTGGGAGATCCTAAGAAACACACCTGCAAATCATAGCACACACCAGCTTTATATAGACTGTTGGTGGAAACGTATTTAACCAGGCACATAAAGTCACCTACTTACAACAGCAGGTTGCAAGCCAGTAAAAACAAGGTTTCTCACGCTGCACAATTTCTTCTAGACTCCGTCTCTTGACCGTCACTGCATACGCTTTGGGTCTATGAATGCTTACTCCAGCTGCAGTGAGGCATGGGGCGTGTACAAAAGCTTTAAATAACTTGAACCTTCAGGTTCGATGGAGACAGAGGTCCAGGACATATTTTAGTTTTAACTGGACACATTAATGGAAAAGAAGACCATGTCCTGACAGCAGCAGTTAGCAATGGACACAGATATTACCAGCTACTGTTTTTAGTAAAGGAAACACAAACAGACCCAAACAGAAATAGACCCAACTTAAAACAGCTGATCTGTTATTTTCATTGGTTTTATTGCTCTGTTGAGATGAAAGACGCCCCATATGGAAGTCTGTTGCTGTCCCTATAGAGTTTTTCTGGTATGTAACACATTATGGTGAGGTGTCTTTGGCCAAAAACACATTTACTTCAGCAGCACTTTAAGCCAAAATAAAATCCAATCAGAACCAAAGGATTCAGCTGGTACACCTTGAATTTGACGAATACTAAAAACAGACTTGAGTGAATGTTGCCCATTAGGTCTCCAAATGAATATTTTCAAACTAGCTCTTGAAAAGTATGTATGTCCTTTGAATTTTACACACACAAGAAAAAACAATAGTTACACAAATGTGTGTAATATTAATAAAATACATTGACGTTTCTAGTTGTAACATGACAAATATGCCCAAATAGTATGAATAGTATCAACTGTGAATAATTTAATAGATAGACTGGCTTTAAAATCGAATTGTTCTTTCCATTTGTCCTGTTAACCAGAAAAGTTTGCACTATTGTTATTTAAATATTTTTTTTCAGTAATACCTGTAAAGTATTTTCAATTTCTTTATTCTTTGAGAGCCACTGACACACACAAAGGCCCAATATTAGCAGGCAGAACTTTGCAAATGTAAAGACTTGCAAATGAGTTTTTCTGAAAGGCAGCAATGTGAGCTTTCTCCAAGTAGGACCTTGGTTCAAATCCCTGTGAGGGCTTTTTTGGGGTGCAATTTGCATGTTATTTTAGGTATGATTAAAATTTGCATTTAGGTGTAAGTATCTGTATGCATAGTTATTTGCCTTATATTGATCCAGTGAACTGGTGACCTGCCATGAGTATGCCTTGCAACCAGTGGAGGCACTACTCTTCAAATGTTTATCCATCAATGGATGAACTGACAAGCAAAATGCCTGATGGCTTTAACAGATTAAATTGATATCTGCAGAATAATTCAGTTATTTACGTTTTTCATACTGTAGATCATTCACCCGCTGACCTGTTTTTCCATCAGAACACGGCTTTGTGGAGGTGAAACCTGCTCAGCGGCAAAACATTTCAGCCAAGCTCCAGGAGAACGTGGAGCTGAGAGTGGACATCGAGGCCTACCCTCCCCCTCAGGTCCGCTGGACCAAAGACGGGACCACCATCAGGGGAGACAAAGCTATCACCATCAGACAGGATCATGAAATAAGGTAGAACATCCACCCTGAGCTTGCAACTGTGCCGTGTTCCTAGAGACACAAATGCAACAAAGCTGCGATACGAGGTGTTTAATATCCTGTTTGATTTAAGCAATCCACACATCTAGCTCCTGTCAGTCAGCACACAGACCTCCTCAGAGAGAAATACAATACTCTCCAGAGGGAGGAACTTCATCTGTCATCACACAGAAACCATAAACACCAAATACCTGTCACAACTCCCTAATGCCTTTCAGACAAATGGCCCACAAGGAGCTGTGCTTTTCCCACTTTACACACTCTCAAATGAAGAAGTAACCTCGGTAATGTGTAAATCATATACTGCATAAAGGATACAAAACAACAATAGTTTTTTTCTCCTCTCAATAATTAATGGAAAAATATTTATTGGCAACACAATGAACAAACCTTTGAGTCTTTGAGGTTGAAAGGATTTCTTGCTCATCCTCCTCATTTGCTCCCTCCATGGATTCTCTTTCAGATTTAAGTCAGGATTCCTTGACTATTCCATAATATAAATATTTTTGTTTTCAGTCAGAAGAAACATGCTGCTAAGACTGCTGATAAGACTGGGTTCAACCTAAATTGTTAAATGTCAACGTAGTGGAGCTGGAATGCAAGCCAACATGAAGTCATGCAGGACAAATTCACTCACACTGCACTTTCAGTGCTATTCGTTAACCAGCGGAGACCAATGATGTGCTTTGAAATCCTCCGTCTTCTTTTCATGCTTGTTTTGCTTCAGGTATGTGACCATTCTCAGCCTGGTGAGGGTGAGGACGGAGCAGAATGGCCTCTATGCGGTCATCATTTCCAATGGAGACGACAAAAAGGAAGTTCTCTTTGACCTGGAAGTCCAAGGTGTGGAGATGCATTTGATGCGTTCTTTTGTTCATTTACTCATGAATGAATCCAACTATTTAAAAAAAGTGTTTTACTGACTTTCTAATGTCTGCTTCAACCTTTTACGTGTAGTCCCTGCTCAGATTAAAGACCTGACCGACCACAATCTCCCGGGGATGAGCGACGTGGTGACCTGCCTCGCTGAAGGGTTTCCAGCTCCGATCATACAGTGGTACAGCTGTGACAGCATGTAAGTATTTACACCACACCTGTAATGTCACGGAACGAACACTAGAGGGCTGACCTTACGCGGCTCACTTTCAGAGCATCTGTTTTGATTTCAGCTCTTTGTTGATGCAGCTGGCGTGATTTCCCTGCTGTCCTGCTTTAGGTGTAGCAACCGGACAGCAGCATGGCAGCCGCTGAAGCCGCATCCGGAGGTGGTGAGCATCCAAACCAATGTCAGCTACAACCAGACGCGTAAAGTCAGCGTGGTGAAGAGCCAGGTGACCTTCCACAAGCCTCAGCAGGTCACAGTTCGCTGCGCGGCCGCCAACCAGGCCGAGCACGTCAGCACGAGGGACGTCAAACTGGTGTCCAGCAGTAGGTGTCCCCGGGAAATGTTTGTTTATTTATTTATTTATAAGTAACTAAATAGTTTGTACATCGTTAAAAAAAATCTGAAATAAAACACAAGACAATAGTTAATCACCGAAATGGCACCCTTGGTACCAACTTTTGTTAAAAGTTACCACTTTTGAATCACAGTGTTTTCTAGGCCGTCTCGAATGTTTCCGGTGCTTCTTTTCTCTTGCAGCGTGGTTCTCCCAGGTGGCAGTGCTGGCTGCTGTTCTGGCCTTAGTGGTCATTGTTATTCTGTCGATAATCATCCTCATCGCTATATGGAGGAAGGTACAAACATGCACGAAGCCACTTATGCCAAAAATAATTATTCCGAGGACACATTTACAAAGAGAATATAGTAGAGATTATAAAAAGATTTGTGAGATTTTCCTCCGTCTTTGACCTTTCTCTCAGAAACCTCGCTATGAAATCAGATGGAAGGTGATAGAGTCTGTGAGCCAGGATGGACATGAGTACATTTATGTGGACCCCATCCATCTGCCCTATGACCTGGCCTGGGAGATGCCCAGAGAGAACCTGGTGCTGGGTGAGTCCTGCCTGCAGCGCTACATCTGCTTAAACACTGACGATGTATGTATGGATTCATTAATTTTAATAATCATTAGACATGACGGTACACTTCACCTAAAAGCCCAAACTGATTGAATTTCACTCATTTATATAAGTTAAGGTAATGCAAGGCATTATAACGGCACGTGCCACAACATGAAAGTTTTTAAAGATGTTCAGCCTTGATGGAGGTGTCATTTACACTTGGTGCTTTTTGAGAGCTAAATGATCTATTAAACGTCTTTGTAAACATGTTTGTTTATTTTAAGGTTTCGGGTCTCAGTAGCTTTCTCTGTTCATTATCTTAGCCAGCAAAAGGCTTGTGATATAAAAACTATATTAGTAACTAGATTCTCCAAACCTTTTTAGGCAGCAATTAAATTATTATTTAAGATTGAATTAGCTCCAAGTGAAGACATCAAATATGTAAAAATGCCCTTTAAAATAATAACTATGAACACCTACAAACAGTCATAGATGATTTATTTTATAATTGAACTATTTTATTAGAAACAGCAATATAATCTAATGAAAGTGTAATATTTCTTCCCAATTTTATTGATGACAGGTTTACTAAAAAAGTTTTAAACTGATTTTTTTGTTTGAAAAATCTGTTGTGCTTATGTTTCCGTCTTCTGTGGTTGCTCTAAACATACTGCTCTTATTCTTCCTGCAGCTCAAAGGAAAACAGACAGCTTAAACTGGAGGTGTCCCTCCAAGGCTTTAGTTATGTTGGTGGTTTGGGTTTTCTCCATGCAGTCAGCTTCAGCATACAAAATGAAGCTTTTGAAACCTGTCTCACTGGCATCGGTCCATCTTCGCTCCTAAGCTGCTTTTTTTATATAGTTTTCTTGTCAGATGTTTTCTCTAAAAGTTAGAAACCGAGGTGCTTAGCCTTCTCACTCAGACATCCACTTACGATGAAAAGTCCTCTTTGATCCAACATAAACACTTTAAAATTCAATTTCCTTTACAAAATTTAAAGAGAGTTACTTATGCTGAAATTATAATGAAGTGGGGGGGGGTTTTGTTAGTTTTTTTGTTTTTCCTTTTGGTCCGATGTGTGCTCCATTCACTCTGCGTCCCACTGAGTCCTTCTTTGTGTTTCAGGTCGCACGCTTGGATCAGGAGCATTTGGCAGGGTGGTCGAGGCAACTGCGTACGGTCTCACGCATTCCCACTCCAGCACAAAGGTGGCAGTGAAAATGCTGAAATGTAAGAAACACAAAGTAATAAAAAGAAAAGAAAAAAAAAAACAGTGCAGAACCATGTGCGTAGTTTGTGTGAGCTACAACAGGAGAGCCCTGTGTGGCTGTCAGATAATGTGACACCAGCTCCGTGTTCCTGTGAGCTCAGAGAGATCCGCGGGCCCGCTGAGCTTTAGTTTTGCTGCCAGCCTCATTTAGGTTTTAGCTCGCAGGTTTTTGAGGCCGTTTGGCAGAAACACAGCGACCCCTTGCTCTCTCTGTGCTAGGTTCTCATATCTCACACTACTGTACTTTTAAACATGTTTTCACTCCTGTTTCCTGTCTGCTCTCATCCAGCCACAGCCAGGAGGAGTGAGACTCAGGCCCTGATGTCCGAGCTGAAGATCATGAGTCACCTGGGACCTCACCTCAACATTGTTAACCTGCTCGGAGCCTGCACCAAACATGGTGACCTTTACTATGACAACTGGTCAAATAGAATTATATTACACTGGCTGTTTTGTAAAGGCTATGCAGGTGTTTGATGAGTATAATAAGCTCTCTTTTTAAGAAAAAGTAGTACCTGTAGCTTTTATCGCTGCTTTTGCAAAAGTAGACATTTTTTATATACTCTTTCAGAAAACTCAATGTGTATTTTTTTATGTACCCAACCAAGAGAAATAAGTGATTGGTAATAATACACGGTTTTCAAGGATTTTTCAACCGTCCTTCTCTCACAAATAGAATTGCACTGTTTGATTTAAATGCAAAACAATAACCCATGAATAAGTAGAGCCCTGCAATTTTCAATTGACTTGAAAGTTGATGCTCACTGCCACTCTGCACACAGTCAGGATTATGCTTGAGCTATTTTGCAAAAAACAGGAAACAAGTAAAGCCTGTAGATGCTTAAAGCTGGTAGAGACAAAGCCCATGAATCTCACCGCTGCTTACTGGCTCTGAGGTTCTTAATGTAAATCCACGCCACACTTTTTAGATTTTAATATTAAAAAAAAAAAATGCCCAGTGTGTATCTTTTCATTTTCACTTCACAGTCACATAAAAACTTTATCTGTCAAATAAAATCACAAATTTAAATTTGTGGTTGCAAAGCTGATGCTTTAATGAAAACTTTTTTCCACAGAACCTGAAAAATACTTGAAACAGAATAATGCAGAATATATTTATGCAACAGTAAAGTAAATGTGGGGGGGGGGGAAACCAATTTTGAAATTTATTGGGTGGAAATTTATGGCTCAAAAATGACAAATTGTCTAGTTTGTGTTCACTGTAACTCCCGAAGCGATCTCTGAGGCAGTGCCATTAAATTTACCCTTTGCAAGAAGTCATAATTTTCTTTTATGCACTTAGTGCAGAACAGAGGTTTGCTGTTGAATCTAATGAGACCAGAAGACGGCTTCTAAGGGCTTCTTAGAACAGCTGGATTGTACAGAATACCATTGGGCGTTGCATTGTTTTTCAGATTCTTATTTGTAGAAAAATGTTAGAAAGATCATCATTTTGCTTCTGCTTTAGAGCTATGCTCGACTTTGTGTTGATTCAAAAGATTTAAGATGTATTTTTTTTTACTAGACACTGCATTACAAGAGCCTTCCGTTGTGTATTGTGTCAACACCTCTTTCTTTCTGCTTCTGCCTCTCAGGCCCTCTCTACCTGGTTACTGAGTACTGTCGCTATGGTGACCTAGTGGACTACCTGCACAGGAACAAGCACACCTTCCTGCAGTACTACGCTGAGAAGAACCAGGACAGCGGCTGCATCATCTCCAGAGGAAGTACCCCTCTCAGCCAGAGAAAAGGGTGAGAGGAGCAGAGAAAATGCATTCAGAGCTGCACAGTCTCCATATTATCCATAAAATTCTGCCGTTGCAAGAGATATAGCTCCACATAGATCGGGGACACTCCCACTCATCTCGTGACGGCGATTGTTACAGATGTTGCATGTGATGGGGGTGGCTGCTAATTGTGTCACTTGACTGGCCTTTTTTTTTTTTTTTTTTTTCCTTCCAGTTATGTGTCCTTCGGAAGTGAGAGCGACGGAGGATACATGGACATGAGCAAAGACGAGCCTTCCTTCTACGTGCCCATGCAGGAGCAGCTGGACACGATTAAATACGCAGACATCCAGCCGTCCCCGTATGAATCCCCCTACCAGCAGGACCTCTACCAGGAACAAGGTGTGACTGCGGCCTGTCCCGTAAATGATTTCATTAAAGCAACTCTGGAGAGTAGTGGGGAGAATTTGTTTTCCAGTTACACAAAAGCATGATGAATTCTGGATCATGAGCACAAAGCAAAAAGAAAAAATTTGACAAACGACCGTGACAGATATGAAGTGGAATTATCCAGTGACTTCCGGTCGCTGCTCATAGTCGAGAAATTTCTTTCTACATCAGACAATGCGGTTTATTTAGGACCAAGCGTACAAAAGATTTAAACAATATAAGAAGCACATGAGCGTCGCATCGTACAATCTCACTGGAGGTCAGCCCGTTATAAAGCCTGAAACGAATCGTCTCCTTTGGTCTCCCATTGATTGTTTCTCCCCGTTTCCTCCTTAAGGTGGGGGCAGAACGGATCTGGTGATCGGCGACTCTCCCACCCTCACCTACGACGATCTCCTGGGCTTCAGTTACCAGGTGGCAAAGGGAATGGACTTCCTGGCCTCAAAGAACGTAGGGTGTTAAACATAATGTTTCAAATTAAATAGTACAAATAAGGCCTGAAACCTGATGAGGTCAGGTTTGATTGAAACACTTTGATGTTTCCACCACAGTGTGTCCATCGTGACCTGGCAGCCAGGAACGTATTGATCTGTGAAGGCAAGCTGGTGAAGATCTGTGACTTCGGCCTGGCCAGGGACATCATGCATGATTCCAACTACATCTCCAAAGGCAGCGTAAGAAGCAAATTAATCATTTAGAGTAAATTTTATTGTTAAAGATCAGTTTTTTACTGGCTAATTATTATTTTTTTTAATTTAGCACCTAATCTGCTGAGTCCCATTTTCTCACTAAGAATATATGGAGACTCATTTGTTGAAACATTTTGTGCTACAGGCTAATATAACAAACACTGACACAAAACATCCAGCAGATTATGCTGGTTTATGCTCTAAAAACTTACAGAAGTTTATTTCTATTCATTCATAATGTCGGTCAAAAACATTTCTTAACTAACAAGACATTTTTGCCTATTCTGTTTGAAACTGCAAACCAAAATAAAACTTCTCTGTTCTGAAATGTCGTACATTAAGCAGGACTGTATAATACTGAGAAAAATGTAAAACGGCAAGCAAAATCTTTCTACCCCTGCTAATTTCATCATGTTTTAAAATGTTCTTTAATTTCTGAAAGTGTGTTTGTGTGCTTTTTGATTTTTTTTTTCTTCTCTCTTCTCATTTAGCCTTTCCTGCCCCTGAAGTGGATGGCACCAGAAAGCATTTTTCACAATTTGTACACCACCTTGAGTGACGTTTGGTCATATGGCATTCTTCTTTGGGAAATTTTCACTCTGGGTCAGTATGACTTTTGTATAACTCTGCACACTCAGAATGTGCAAAAGCGAAAAAAGTTCTGTAACCACGTTTTTAGTTTTACCTGTCAGAGTTCTGGTCAGATCCAGAATTCTCCTGCTCCATTAAAACTGAGGCAAATCTCAAACCCTGCTTCCGACTGTATGGACACAACTGTCTGTTTGAAAACTCGTATCGGGTCAAAATCTTATTAGTCTCAGTCAAGCGTTGAAGTCAGCATTTCCTCGCTCAGGGTATTGTCAGTTTTGTTTAGTTTTACTTCTTTTTTTTTTTTCTTTTTTTTTTTTTAAACAATCTTCCCATGAAGTTTTTAGGCCACCGTGAATACAAAGGAGACAGTTTGCTTGGTAAAAACATGCTCACAATCCGGCTTCTGTAAGTGCAAAAGAAAGATCCTCTGTGCTTTCATGTCTCTATTTGGCTGCACTTTTGTGATCTGTTGTTGGCCAGGCATCTGTTCCAGAAATTCAATTTTGTTTTATAAAAATATGACTCGCATTTTAATTCTTTAAATCTGTCTTTTTTTTGGGTGGTTATCTTCAACTGTCCCTGCAGGAGGAACTCCTTACCCTGATTTGCCCATGAATGAAATCTTCTACAGTGCTTTGAAGAGAGGCTACAGGATGGCCAAGCCTGCTCACGCCTCTGACGACGTGTGAGTTGCGTTAACGCTGTTCCTCCCAAAATTCCTCTTCTTCCTGACTTGAACCTTTTTTCATGTGGGTTATGTTGCAGGTATGAGATCATGAAGAAGTGCTGGGATGAGAAATTTGAGAAGAGGCCCGAGTTCTCCCTCCTGGTGCACAATGTGGGAAACATGCTGACGGACAGCTACAAAAAGGTACATAACTTGTACTGGATTTTACTTCTTAAACAGTAGAGCAGGAGTGGTCAAGTCCAATCCTGGAGGCCTACTGTCCTGCAACTTTTAGATGGATCCCTGCTGCTGCACACCTGCATTAAGCAAATGGCTTGTATTAGGCCTCTGCAGAGCTAAGAAATGCTGATGAGGGAGTTCTGCCATTTGATTCAGGTGTTTGATTATATGCCAGTTAGTGGCATGCATAGCTTACAAGTGTGGCACTTGAAATATAATCTCCTGCCAAATACGGCTTTCAAACAGTCCCTTTCACATGATGATGATTGTGATTCGATATATTTTGCAGTTCTATTGCAGACCTTAACAGGATTTTACAACTGGTCATGAGGCGTGACACAGAGAGCAAATAGAACCTGCTGGTTTATTTTCTAAGCCAGTTGTTTTTTTATAAATTGCAGAAGAAGCAGGTAGAAAAGAAAACACAACGCAGTGCCAGGCAGAGAACTAAAACCTGTGCAAACACTTTACAGGCATAAGATGCATGTATGCATGTTTTTCTGTAAAGGAAGTCGGTGTTTATCTGCAAACTAATAAATCCTACAAAGGGAATTAACTTTACATACCAGAGAATTAAACCATGATTAACACCTGATAGGAAGAAAACAAGGTTAACTGAAGAGAAACTGTCATGGACTGTGGAGTCATTTTGAGTGATGGAATCAAATGGATCTCATAACGGAGAATGCATGAAGAACATGAGCCTCTTTCCAACGTTTAAGTCATTTCTTTTTAACTTCTTATCTTGTCAACAGATTGTTTCAAGGAAAAGATGGACTCTAAATGACAGCCAGAAAACTGCTAGGATTTCTGCAGTTTATTTATAGAAATAAAAAAAAAAGGCATTTCCATAACGAAACCTTGTCCTGTGAAGCTGTTCTGTTAACTCTTGGTGTGCTAATGTATTGTTTTTTTTTCACTAGTACCTCCAGACCGTAAAGCAGCATAGCAGCATTCATAAACGTATGAAGGAAACTCATAAAATAAAACTGGATAGCTGGAAAGCTTTAGTGTTGTTAAAACATCTCAGTGTTGGTCGAATGTTGAAGCTCCCGGTTTGCATCTGTATTCAGAAGATAAATACATGAGAAATCTGAGGAGTGTTTTTCTGGACACAAAATAACCCAAAGTACTCGAATGCTAAATGAAACATAAGAAAAATATTTAGGAGTCCCTAACAAATGCAACTTGTGACAAGTTGGTAACACTGCAAGAATTACGTCATTTCAAAACGACACCTTACATCAGATTGGTTTCCAAAAGAGTCAAATATCGACTTCATGTTGTATATCTTTGTTTATGTGCACCAACCTCCTATTCATGCCACATTCGGCTGACTGACAACCTTTCCCCCCATTTTCAAACAGAGATACAACCAAGTGAATGAAAACTTCCTCAAGAGCGACCACCCTGCCGTGGCTCGCACCAAACCTCGCCTCTCCTCTCCATTTCCAATCGCCAACCCGGCCTTTGGCTCTCCCTCTCCAATCACTCAGTCCTTCCCGGGACGCCGCAGCCAGAGCCCGAGGCCTGGAGACGGCAGGCGAGAGGCGGACGCACAGGAAGTCATCCCTTCGTACAACGAGTACATCATTCCTCTCCCAGACCTAAAGCCCGACGAAGTTTTCACCGAAGTGCCGTCGGAAAGCCCTGCAAGGTAACGGACCCCTCCTGCAGGAATCGAGCAGATCCAAAGAGAAATGACTTGTGTGTTATGTTCTTTTTTTCCACCACACACCCACTCATCCAGATGTTGAGCTCAGACAGTCGTCGTATTATGTAGGTGGATTCAGAGATGTGTTTTTATAGCTTATACAAACACGGAGCCAAGCAGCGGCTTTGTATGGCAAATTTTTAGCCACATGAATTTACAGTAGTTTGTAATTTCCCGTTTTAAATAGCCGTTTGTCATGTTTCATTATGAATTTAAATAGGCACACTTAAACAGAGCTATTCAAACAAAGATGTAGGTCTGAATGTGTTTTCATTTTTTGATTATTTGAAATTTCTTTTTGCTTATGAAAAAGCTCTTGAGGTCTGCCTTTGGTTTCAGGCTGTTGGGCCCCTCACGAAAATAAATCAGAAAAATGTTTGGTCAAGAGTCCCATTTATTTGCCGAATCACTTTGATCCGGCAGAATAAAGTCAAAGTTTAGACATAAAACATCCACATATTATATAAAAGGCTCAGCTTATTATTATTATTATTATTATTATTATTAACAAATATTTGTACTTGCTCCATAAGGGAAAATGTGCAAACAAGACAAATATTTGTAACTAGAAATTGTGTTTACAGCATATAATGTACATAAAGCTTACTGTTTAAAAGAGGAAGTAAAAAGATCAACCAAAGACAAGTTTCTGTTCTTTCTGAGCTAAGTTAAAATAATTATTGCAGTACAAAACTGTATATTTCTGTAAAATTTAAATGAGTTTTTTTTTTTTTTTTTTTTTCTCCACTCTCAGCTCTCTGGCTGTGGAGGAGGAGGCCGACTCCACATCTCAGGACATGACTGAAACTCTTCCAGAGGAAGACCGGGTGGAGAACACGAGCGAGAGGGACGCACTGCTGGGCTCCATGGGGACGCCTGAGGTAGAAGACAGCTTCCTGTAGCGCTGCGTGGGAAGGCGGAGGAAACCGAGCCCCTTTCTGTAGACTGAGAAGAAACCCGACTAAAACTGAAATGTAGCAAAAACTGAGACTGAGAAACAATCTGTAGTTTTACTGAGCTCTGGAAAACTGCTTCCTTGTTTGAGAGTTTCCGTTTTCTGTCTAAAGTTACAAATGAAATAATGAAAATGGTACAAAGTTTCTCACTCTTCTGGGAGCTTGCCAGGAGAAGAATAAGGTCACATTCCTACACAATCAGTTTAACCAAAGTAGTGTTGGTGTTCACTGTAGCTGCCAGTTCTGTCAGACACTTATAAAGCCTTAGGCGGCTCAGATTGTGCATTATTATTGTGGTAACACTAACTGTTTGTCTTTTTGACTCTCTTATCTGAGCATATGTGATTTCTTCTTTTTTTTTTTTTTTTTTGAGAAGCGGGTTTTATATTATTAGCTTTCACAGAGAAAAGTAATGAGGACCAACCTAAAACACTATTGTCTCACAATAGTGATTAACACTAATTTGAAAACATGATATAGTCACTTTATTATTAATTTTCACTTTTATTTTTAACTTTTTCTTGCATTTGGTACTATTAAGCAACCTTAGTCATGGTAGTATGTTTATAAAGTTTCATTTCAAGAATCAGAAATGCAGAAACGTTGGTGCACTGTTTGAAAATATGTTTTTTTTTTTTTTTCCTTTTAGTGGTATTCAATGTATTTTTGTGCCTGAGTTTTTATTAACATCCGATGTTTTGTTTTTCATCGTTATAGGCTTATGTCATAGTTTTGTATCAGGTTGCACTTTATTTAGAGAAAATGAGGATATTTGCATTAAAGTTATGTTGCTGAGTGAATGTTAGAAAGCTACAACATAGAGCCACTACAGCATAAATCTGGGACTATGAGATTGATTTGAATCAAATCTAATATCTGTGAAAGCACAGGAAATTCTCAAACAGCATATCACTGCCTTGGCACAAGATGGCCTGCATGAGTGCCTTTTTATTGACAGACCTTTTTTTTTATTTCCACAGCTGTTACATAAGGGTTGCTTTAATGTACAGTGCATAAATTCTTGTTAATGTCAAATTGATAAATCATTTCAGTACATTTTCCACCTTTAATGTGAGAAATACTCTGGATGGATTATTTAACCAAAAGACAAACAAATCCATTAATTGAAACAGAAAAAAAAAAAGATTTTAAAGAAATTGCAATAACCTGGTTGCACACATTTGTACACACCTGGAAAATAAACTTCAGCACTCACTCAGCCTCTATTAAAGCTTTTAGCCACTTTCTGTGTTACAACTAATCTGATCTTAACTAACTTATTTTTAAGTTGGGTAAAAAAATATTGAACAGTACAATGCACCAATAATTCAAGATAAAATGGAATTAAGTTTTTTAGCATGTGTCAGAATCCCAAAAAGACTCGCTGTGCCAGAAGAAATCAAATATCTGGAATGATCTATCAAGAGTTCACAGCTAAAATTAAGAGATTTTAATCTGAAAGAGGGGAAATATTAAATTCCCAGTATGTAATAATGGCAACACAAGACTGTGTCGGAATTAAATTAAAAGATGCTTGACCAAGTTGATGCTTAATAGTGTGTACATCTATGCAACCAGGTTATCACTTCAATTTTATTTTGTTGGGGGTTTTTTGGTGAAATTAAGGAGAACTTGTCACATTAAAGGTGAAAAAAAAATATTTATCATGATTACCTTTTTCATGTGTCGTAAAAGCATCACATTCAACAGGGATGGGTGGGCTTTTTTTTTTTTTTTTTTTATCCACCGTACCATGAAAGCCTAATGTGCACAAATAAACATAATGCTTTCTGTTGCTTTGGGTGACTTTTGCTACATAGTGCATTTTATCTCTGTACTTAGCATATCCATTTAAAGAACACATCTTTATTTCTTGACCGTTTAAAAGCACACAATCACTATGTCACAAGCTATGGTACCAAAGCTCTTGTTAACTTTTACAAATGTATTTTTATATGTTTTTTTTTTTTTGTATGCTGTAAATGTGTCAATAAATCAATGATATCACAATATTTAAACATTTTGGAATCTTCTTTTACTTATTTTGTAGTATATCTAGATACTATTAGTATATCTAGTATACTAACCTCACATAAAAATGAGTATTTTATGTGAAACAAAATACTCAACAGAGCAAATGTATTTTCACAGAAGAGTGAGGCTTTGCTGTCTTTCTAATAGACCTTTAGTTACATGAAGCTGCGTCCCCTCAGGAATGAAACCACTGTCGAAACTATGGATTTCATGTACAATATCACTTTATTTTGCATTGAAAGTACCCCAGGCCCATACTCCCAAAGAAGCTCTCATAAAATGTCTTAGGGTTGAAGGTTGTGCTCTTTCTCCAGATCCTTAAAACACACGTAGACCAGAGAAGCGGACTCCTGTGACGCCCTCAGTAATGCTGTAAGGATAAATATTTGGTCAATTCAGACAACTTTTGACAATTATCATTGTAGTATCTGATCTAATTTGAAGCAGTTTTTAATTACTTGGACTTCTTATCCTATGGACATCCTATTTTTTTTCTCTTTTTAAAACCTATGAATATTTTTTGAAGTGCTGCTGAACGACGTTTGGGATCTTCTTTGCAGATCCATTTTCCAGTGACTGTGGACAAAAACGACATCGTTGCCTGTCACAACCACAGCTACAGAACCTATTGTTGGACACCAGCGATGATGGAAGGACTGAGGACTAAATAAACTTTTAGTTTTTGCGGACTCATGAAGCAATGCACAGGTATTTGATGGAGAGGAAGACCTCACTTTTCCCTTTTGCTGAGGCAACACAAGTGTAAAAGGAATTTGGAAAGGCAACTGAGAAGGACTTTTTGTTGGCCCTGAGCGAGACCTAGTGCACTTTTTTTATGACTCAGCCTGGAGTTGGTATGAAGTGGGAAAATTGCAGGTGATGGTCAAAATTCTCCCCAGGAAGGAAGCAGAAAGAGTACAGAAAGAGGGGTTGAAGGCTCTGGATGAAGAGGCGAGTCAGCCATGACTGCACTAACTATAGAATGTTTGGCATTCTTGGATGTCTATTTGACAACCAAGAATGGTTGGAATGGTTAGATTGGACTGACTGGATTAGTCAGTCCAATCTAATCCAGATTAGATTGGACTAAATCCAACTATAAGATTCCATTGTGCTGGACACATTTGATTAATTTAACTACAGTTTGGACTTGAATTTGATTCAAGTTGAATATAGCCTACTGTAGATTCAACTTGCATTGCGAAGGAAGTTGTTGTGAATTAGCATCACGTAAATTTCATTGAACAGGATTTTCTACAGGATCACCTTTTTATTTTTTTTATTTCTAAATGTTTTAAGAGTCTGCAATCTGACCCAATCATATCTGCCCATTTGCTGCCAGGCAAAACAGCCCTATGGCCACCGGTTAGCACTGACACAGATGAAAAGTCCCACCTCTCCTTTACTGGGACTCTCTCTGTCAAATTTGAAATGCCTCATTAATTTGTCAAGCATGATAAGTTGAACCGCCTTCTCCTTGACACATGCACAAGTTCCCTCCACCCTCCAGCCCTCACTCACTGATGATTGCTGTGTGACTGTAAACAAGCAGAAAGGAGGAATAAGGGCACAGACAAAGGAAGAGGGAGGAAGGAACTCGCATGCCCGTGCTTGGATGCTGGAAACTTCCAAAAATCCAGGGAAGTTATTCCATCCCTCCTTCAAGCTGAAGAAGAGGTGAGAATATTTCACATAAGCTAACATTCAATAATGTCAAATGTAGCTTTTTCAATTTGCTAAGTTATAAAATGCTTTCTTACCAACAAAGCTTCTCTGAGTGGCTAGAAAAGAGAAGTAAAAGAAGGGATGCAGCGTTAACCTAACTTCCTAGACAGTTTTCTGATTTCTTCATCTTTCTCTTTCCCATAAGTCAAATGTGGACTATTTAGCAGCCGGTGTTTTAACCAGCAGGTCTGGAGTTCATCCATGATGCAGTCCCACCTCACGCTGTTGCTGGTGCTTGTGGCCTCTGCATCTTCAGGTAAGACGGGACAAACGCTGCCAAGATAAATCTATTTGACAACATTTTTTGCTGTCCTATTTCTGTTCCTGTCTGCTGAAGCTTTGTTGTGTATTCCACAATTTAAATTGGCGGTACTCGTTTGATACTGTAGATTAGTGCATAAAGCTGTAAACCAGTTAGTCAAATCCAGATTGAACATGTTCATTTGCTCCACAACTTTATAAAATGCAAAATGACAGACTTTTCTTTGAGAACCGTTTTTTGTATTTTTCTTTGCATTCGCTCGTGGTTTGTAGAAATTGTACACAATACTGTGTCTAACGAGCAGAACAATTGACAAGAAAATCATGAGTTGTTTGTGGGGCCATTCTTGAGATTGTTTCTCTTTTTTCCCCCTGCTGCATTTCAACACAGCTTTGACTGTGATAAATGGTTATCACCCACTAGCTATTATTTTGCAGTTTAAAGTATTTAAATTTGAACATGTGAAATCCTCTAATTTTGGTCAGATTGGGAGCTGAACGGATTAACTCTGCTTGCTCTTGGATCACTTCGTGAGATCTAATTGGGGTTATTTTCAGCTTGGATGAAAAGTTCACTCACTTAGAGAAAAGGGATGGAGAGGCAGCTGTTTACAGACACGCAAATTAAGCGCAGAACTGCTGATTGCCATGAAACAACATTTGAATCCCAGTTACTGTGAGAAATATTGCGGTGAATAGAGAAATGCTGAACGTGGAATCTCAGTTCTCCTTCGAGATTCATAACGCAGCGTTCTAAAGGGAAACTTTTGCCACCATACTGAAAGTACGGACACTGAAAAAAAAAATCCAGAATAGAAGTGACTTAGTCTTTCTAAAATGAGCCCTCTTTAGATTCATAATCATCAACAAACTCCTTAATATTGAAGTACAAGACATGATTGTTCTTAAAGACAGAAACAATTCATTCAGCATGGTCTCTTTTAACACTTACTGGCTCACAATTATCTAAATGTAGCTGTTAGGCTTTCGTTAAATGTATCAATCCCTTAAATGTGCTTCTTGTGTCCTTTGCTTGTTGAATAGGTATTTATATATATTTATTGGTTCCCAGACTATGGAAAACAGAAGTGAGGATTTTGCAGAAAGGAGGTTGAAATTCTAAAATAACTCTGACTCACCAATCTGACAAGAGAATGAACAAACTAAAAAAAATAATAATAATAATAAAAAAAAAGGTACTAAAGCTTGATTGATCTAAAGAAAAATGTGTTATCTTGCTGCAACAGAGGAATGGAAGCCGATAATCAAAGTCAATTCCAAGGTGGTGACGGGCCCCGAGGTGGTGGTTAGGGCCGGGAGGCCTTTGGATCTGAGGTGTGAAGGCGGCGGACCTGTGAACTGGCAACCCAGGCTGGCCAAACACAGGCGTTATGTATCCAGGGGCAACGGGAACGTCCGCGTCTTCAAGGTGGAACGCTCCACGGCAGAATTCACTGGAACGTACAAGTGCTTCTACACTGCTAAACCCAGTTTCAATAATCTGACCTCCTCACTGCATGTGTATGTGAAAGGTGAGTGAGATCAGCTGAGAATCGTTGTGTGACTGTGTCACAGTAGTTATTAAGGCTGACCACGTCCATTTTCATCCCCATTTCAGACCCACAGCGAGTGTTTTGGACAAGCAGCACATCTCTGCGTGTGGTGAGAAAGGAGGGTGATAACTTCCTACTGCCCTGCCTGCTAACAGACCCCTCAGCCACCGATCTGGGCCTCCGCATGGACAACGGCACCACTGTGCCACCTGGAATGAACTTCACCGTGGACAGGCACCGTGGCATCCTCATCCACAGCCTCCACCCGAGCTTCAACGCTGACTACGTCTGCACCGCCACGGTCAATGGAGTGGAAAGAACCTCCAAGGCGTTTTCCATCAACGTCATTCAGAGTGAGATCACTTGGCCGATTGACTAAAACCTTCTAAATGTCAAGCACTCACAAATGTATTATTATTATTTATTTTATTTTTTTCTTTCGCTGTAGAGCTTCGCTTCCCTCCGTATGTCTTCTTGGAGACAGATGAATATATACGGATAGTTGGGGAAGAAATTAAGATTCGCTGCACAACACACAATCCAAACTTTAACTACAACGTCACATGGAAATACACCACCAAATCGGTCAGTGGGAGGCGTCCTTGAAGTCTCGTCTGAAGCATTCGTCTGGATCTCGGCTCAGATTTGTGCTTCTCGTTTTAGAAGCCAAGAATAGAAGAGACCGTTCGCTCAAATGGAGAAAATCGTCTAGACATCCAGAGCATCCTGACAATCTCTGCCGTGGACCTTGCAGACACTGGAAACATCTCCTGCATCGGAACTAACGAAGCCGGAGTGAACAGTACAACTACGTACCTGCTGGTTGTGGGTAAGAAACAAAACAGCTTCATCTCCTGTGTTTCACCTTTATCATGCACAAAAGTTGCTGATTTTCTGAACTTTCTTTTTTCTTTTCAGATAAGCCCTACATCAGGCTGCTGCCCCAGCTCTCACCAACACTGACCCTCAAGGGTCTCTCTGTTGTGGTGAAAGAGGGAGAAGACCTGGAGCTCAGCTTACTCATTGAAGCCTACCCTCATATAACCGAGCAAGGATGGCTGACTCCGACACCGCCCAACACATCCACACAGGAGCACAAGTTCATCCGATACAACAACAGGTGCAAAGCCTGGAGATATAAAAAATAAATAAATAAAAAAAGCTTTGTCCAACTGCTAGACAGAACAAGCAGAAGAGGAAATTGTTCTGAAATGCTGTCGGTGCATTTTGTGTAAATTTGACCAGGAACATGAAGGTCATCATATCTCCACTCAGGTCAAAAAAACTGCTAAAGGGAAGAACAAAGTTCTGTTTTTTTAAATGTGGACTTACGAAGGAGTGATACATAGAAACTGTCTGAATACAAACCGCAGAATTAGTCACTTCTTCTTACTCCAAAAATGTTTCTGTTTTTCAGTTAAAATATCCTTTTTGTTGTTGTTTTGTTTTCGTTCTGTGTTAGATACGTCGCAACTCTGCAGTTGAAGAGGATGAACATACAGGAGCAAGGACAATACACTTTCTACGCAAAGAGTGACTTGACCAACGCATCCATCTCATTTCAAGTCCAAATGTATCGTAAGTGACACAAATTAAAGTAAACTCAGTTTTTTTTTTTATTATTGTAAAAATATGTCCTTGAGTGCCTGATAGATCTTAAAGTTACCGAACCCTGCAAGTGACGCTGGATGATTTTGATTTAAAAAATGAAGCCTAGACGTAAATTCAACCTGTGAGACTATTCTCCTTAACCGGCGTCATCTATCACCACGCCTTCGCTGCAGCCAACCAGGACGCTCCGCTGCTCCGCTTCAGTCTAATCATCCAGCAAAAGCTCCTTTAAAAGGCGAAGCAGCCACAGGTCCACCCGCTTCAGCTGTGCTTCAAGATGTCTTTAGTCGTGCTTCAACCCACCTCCTCCCCATCTCCACCATCAGCCTCCTGGAAACCTCGGGTCCTATCAAGACTCCCCTCCAAGCTCCACCACCAGTGACCAGGCCCGGGGAAGACTTACCTGAACTTTACTCGAGCCGATCACTTAAGCTCTCACAGCGAGTCTCAGCTTGCACGTGTTATGCCGGTGTCCGAGCGTCAAATTCTCGGTCTAATAAAATAGTTTAACTGCTGTTTCTCTCGCCCTCTGAGTCTCTACAGATTGAAATACATTCAGGAGATTCTGCAAAGGTTTTAAAGACCTCAAAGGATTTGTGAGGTCCAATAAAAATGTCTAAAATAGCATAACAGCAGCCAAGGGCAGCAATACCACTGGTAGGTGTAGACAGTGGAGCTCGCAAAGACTTTATGCAAATGACAAGAAATATAAATAAATGTCGATAGATGTGTTGTATTTCATGTCAGAATGATGTGGAGATCTCAGATAAGCCGAAATCCTACAAGAATTTGTGGAATATCACAAAATGTCTGGAGGATCTTAAGAAAAATAGTTAAGGATTTGATTTTGTACAAATATTTTGTGAGATCTCACACTCAGGATCTTCCATCCTCCAACTGTCTATTCACAATTTTCCTTGCAGGCTAGTCCATTACAGGAAAACATATTGACCGGATGGACAAAAAAAAAAAAAAAAGAAAAAAGAAATGCATGTGCACACTCAGTCCTGAGGGCAGTTTCAGAGAGACCAATTAACCTCACAGTAATGTTTTTTGATCATGGGATAAGACTTGTGTCCTCTGAGAGAATCCACCCATGCATGGAGAGAACAATCAAAGGCAAAGCCAGGACTTGAACCCATGACACTTTGCTGCAAGGCAAAAGTGCCAACCAATGCACCAAAGTGAAATGCCATGACCATAACTTTTTTATTGTATCCATTGTCACCCAAGGGATCGCTTTAAAGCCAATGTGTAAAACTGCAGTGTTTTTTTTTCTCTTTTATATATATATGCCAGAGAGACCTAATGCAGTCGTCAGATGGGAAAATGTAACTACTCTGGCTTGTACCTCGTTTGGCTATCCGGCTCCGAGGATCATCTGGTATCAGTGTCTGGGGATACGACCCACGTGAGTGCAACCTGACTGCGACGACTAATAAGTTGTCACTAAGTTTATCCTAACATTACACATTAAAATTCTTAATGTTTCACTGTGGCTTAGGTGTAATGAAAATACGTCAGGGTTGCAGCTGGCCATCCCTCTCCAGGCTCCCACTGTGGAAGTCCAGAGGGAAGAGTACGGGGCTGTGGAGGTGGAGAGCGTCCTCACGGTTGGACCGTCCAGCCAGAGGATGACGGTGGAGTGCGTAGCCTTCAACCTCATTGGTGTGAGCAGAGACACACTCGCCATGGAGGTGTCTGGTGAGGATGTGACTTTTCTTCTAGATCTCACAGATTGCAATCGCGGTTTCTCATTTTGATTGTTTGTTCTCTAATCGGACAGACAAGCTCTTCACTACAACCCTGAGCGGAGCTGCAGGAATTCTAGCAATCCTCCTGGTGCTGCTGGCCATTCTGCTTTACAAATACAAGCAGGTATACTGAAAGCGCCACATGGCGACTGGTTTTCATCCTGAATTATGGACTGTGGGAAAGTTTACAGATTTAGTTGAACCAAAGAGGTGTTTTCTGACTTTAATTTGCAGAAACCCCGCTACGAAATCCGTTGGAAAATCATAGAAGCGAGGGATGGCAACAATTACACTTTCATCGACCCCACACAGCTGCCATACAACGAGAAGTGGGAGTTCCCAAGAGACAAGCTAAAACTAGGTTACCTAAGTGCCCATTTTTATTTGAACGCGTAATTATAAATGTTTATTTTTGATTAGATTTAACTCAATTCACTTGAAATAAGTGTACTGATAAAGCAACAAGTTGGAACAAGTGTCATCATGAGGCACTACAAAAAAGCAGCTCAGCTGATTACACTGAGTCATTCACTTGAGTAAACGTGGTGACAGTAGGGAGGAATGACTCCCTTTTAACAAGACCTTTCAGACTTGGAATAAATAATCATCTGAAACACCCAGCCTAGCCATAGCAATAGGATATCTAAAAATAAAGATAGTCATTGGAGTAGAAAATAAAAATTAATGCTGTAAAACCATGAATAACAGAGCAAAGTGGATTAGAAATGATCCGTCTTGTGTTCTTTGTCGCTTAACAGGAAAGATTTTGGGTGCGGGTGCATTTGGAAAAGTTGTGGAAGCAACAGCTTACGGTTTGGGGAAGGAGGACAATGTCATGCGCGTGGCTGTGAAAATGTTAAAAGGTTAGATCTGCTAATATCTCAGAGACACAGTATTTTACTCCAAGTAAACCTCTGTAAAGATTAAATACCACTATTTTTTTTTTTTTTATGGTCCATACTGTTTATCTGCAGCCAGTGCCCATTCAGATGAGAGGGAGGCTCTAATGTCTGAACTGAAGATCCTAAGTCACCTGGGGCATCACAAACACATAGTCAATCTGCTTGGGGCCTGCACTTATGGAGGTCAGATGGCACAAAAAAAAAATGCTTATGAAACTTTGTTGACTCCATGGAAAATCAAGTGTTACAAAGTAAATTGCATGAAAACACTTTTAAACTGTGTTTCCTCTCCAGGACCAGTGCTTGTGATCACTGAGTACTGCAGCCTCGGTGACCTGCTGAACTTCCTTCGCCAGAAAGCAGAGACTTTTGTGAACTTCGTCATTAACATTCCCGAGATCGGCGAGAGCTCGAACGATTACAAAAACATTTGCATTCAGAAGCAGTTCATCAGAAGGTTCGTCACCAAACATGGGACCTAATAGCGTAGGACGAATTCAAAGAAAAACCCACTTATCGTGACGATTGATTCACAGTGACAGCGGGATCTCCAGCTTCGCCTCAAGCAGCTACTTGGAGATGAGACCCACTCAGCTGCCAAATACAGAACAATCTCGAGGTACAAGCGGCTCCAGAGATTGTATCCAAACAATAGCATAGAGAGAACAACTCACTGAACACCACCTTTCTCTGATTCTCGTTCAGAGTCGGACTGCGAGGAGACTGGCGACTGGCCACTGGACATTGACGACCTGCTGAGATTCTCCCTTCAAGTCGCGCAGGGCCTTGACTTTCTCGCTGCTAAAAATGTAAGAACATAGAAAATTTCTGAGACACTTCTGTAAAATATAAATAGGAGCAGCTCCGTTTCCATTCCTGGACAGGGTTACAGACACTGATGACAGTTCCACTGTAATCAGTGGAACTGTAAGAGGAAGCCTGTGAAATCATTTGCTGGGTGCTAAGAGTGGGAATTTCCCTCTTTGCATTTTTTATATCCATTTGCTGGTAATAGTTTGAAGCCTTTCATCATGCAGTTGCTGCTATATTAAGGAAACACTAAACCGATTGCTTTTTATGTTGCAAGACGTTATAACAAGACACAAACTGTGTGGCTTTGTATTTCTTCAGTGTATCCACAGAGACGTTGCTGCAAGGAACGTCCTCCTGACCAGCCGCAGAGAGGCAAAGATTTGTGACTTTGGTTTGGCCCGAGACATCATGAATGACTCCAACTATGTTGTGAAGGGAAATGTAAGTGCTTGAGTGGATGAATGCTGACTCTGACTAACCATAACCCTACCTAACCTTGTCCCAGGCAGCGAGAGTCTCACATTATAATGTTAAGCAAAAACGCCAAAGTCCGATGGTGTCACACCTTTCATCAAAATGCTCAACAAAAATGTGTTGCATCAGTCATGTTGCCTAACACATTTATCCGGTTTTATTTTCATTTCAACACATCGAATCAAGAATGATTTTTGAGTATTTCCTGTCGGCATACTAGACTTCATAGAGTTGATTTTGCAGTCCACTGCTTAGCAGACATGCCAGTCTTGGCTAAATGTTAGTTTTCATAAGAATACTGTTTAATTTTTTTATTTTTTTTTAAATACCTGATTTATTTCAGGACAGACAAAAACAATAGAAAGTACTTTCATTCCAGGCAGCTTACCAGCAGAGTGAAGCAACTTGTAAAGAGTTCCTGAAAGACTTATAGTAAAAAAAAAATTATCATATAAAATAACTGAGTAAATTTTATAAACTTGAGTTAAAAAAAAACTACAATTATGAGTAAATGAGGCCAACCTTTCCTGGAAACATTAGTTGAGATGTACTAAACATTTATAAAAATGTAATTTATAATAACTTGCAGGCTAAAGAAATTGTTGAAATAAGCTAATCTTAATTTTATCAAAAATCTTAGAGATGTTTATTTAATATCTGGCTTTCAAAAAAGTTCTGTAGTGATCATTAATTATGACTAAAGTCGGATTAGCTCTTTTGAATAAGATCAAGTAACTTACTATTTTTAGATTGGGTCAAAAAAAAAAAACTTCACTATAATCTTGAGTTCCTAAGTAAATTGCGCAAACTGAAATGTTAACAGATGTTTTAGCATTTAACGTGTATTTAATTATATCAGTAGACATTTATTATAAGCATAAGTGACTCAAAACCTTTTCTGTCTTACTAACATTAAATCAGACTAAACATCTCCCGTGTATTGATGCTGTGGTGGTGCAGGAACCTTAGTTCTCGATCAGACATGAGATTTGCCGTATGTCTTCTCCTCTCTCTCATTGCCCACTTCCTGTATGACCGCTTTAAAATAAAGGCCACTGGAACCAATATAGCCTCATAAAAGATCCCGTTAATGGTCATTCAGGATTACCAAACTATTTCTAAACAAGAAAAAAAAATCAGATTTTTTTTTTTTTTTTACTTTTATTCTCAGAAGTTACCGAACATTTCCTTAGTGTTCAATAACTTTTAAAGTGTATGACTTGAGTCAGATGTTTTGCATGTTAGTTGACACGTTTCTTACGGTAGCTTTCTAGAAATGTGGCCCATTCCTTCTGACAGAACTGATGGAACAGAGTCAGATCTTTGACTTTGTTCATGTTTGTCATCATACACAAACATGTCTATGATGCCTGTTTTTAAGTTTCATCACATTATATGCATCTAAATATTGAAGTGTTTAATGACTGTCTTCTAGCGGTCTGTGTGGCTTTTGGAGTAATGCCTTTTTTGTCAATGAGTGGCTTTTCTTCCCATGTGGATATTGACATTGCCTTCAGCCAGCATCTTCAAAGTGGCTTTTGATTTGTGATTGATATTTACATTTCACTCTAAAACATGTTCATCTCTAGGACTCAGAATTTGTCTCCTTCCAGAATAGTTATAAGGGCTTGACATCCTCATGCTGTTTTAAAGTTTGAAAATTAATCCGAAACTTACAAAGTCACTACATTATTACACCAATCTTTGTGAACGGCAGTATTGCAAGAAAGTGACGTAATATCTCATTATTCTGGCATTTAGCAAATGAAAACAGTTCCATCATGTCAGACAAAAGAATGAAAAAAAAAACAGTTTGTCTCTTTTCATATCTGTTTTCACTTGTAAGAGTCATTAATTTATTCATTCCGAGTTGTTTGATTTAACATATATGGTTGTGTGTGTGAAGGCCCGTCTGCCTGTGAAGTGGATGGCCCCAGAGAGCATCTTTGACTGTGTCTACACTGTGCAGAGTGACGTCTGGTCCTACGGCATCCTCTTATGGGAGATTTTCTCTTTAGGTAGTGATAATCTCAGAGCTCACCTCGTATTCACCTATCCAGTCATGATCCACCTGCAAAACCTCATCAAGCTTTTTGGCTTTTCTTTCAGGCCAGAGTCCATATCCCAACATGGCTGTGGACACCAGGTTCTACAAGATGGTGAAGCGCGGCTATCAGATGTCCCAGCCTGACTTTGCTCCACTAGATATGTAAGCTCTTGCACCCTCTCTGCAGGATTCTGCTCATAGCAACCGGCTCAGCCCCTCTTTTACAATTTCTAAGGATAAAGCTCTGCCGAGCACTACCTCATTATCAGATGGGTTTGAGTGGGACATCAGGTGACTATCAGCAGGGTTTTTACAACTAACTCAGACATGATATTTGCCTCCCACCACCCAGCTCGTCGGTGCATGAGCAGTGATGATAGTATTTTGTTGCTGGCTTGGACGTAGCTGATGAAATAACATGCAAGTGACTTAAGATGACAACATTAATACTGATGATTAATTCTAAGTCGAGTACAGCATCACACAGACGAAGCAGACAGCTGCGCAAATGCTTATCGCAACAAAAACAAAGAGGCTTTTTTTCTTTCCGTTCTGATGTCTTCGGGCCTATCTCATATCTGAAATTACTGATACAGGAGATAGCTGGATGAAGCGCTTCCATTATGTCGGATTTTACTTCATTCTCAAATTCAGCGAGCTTAAACTGCAAAGTGACGGAGTGGAAAAACTCAAGGCTTTCTGCTCTGTGTCCCGTGGTTGGAGGGGCCGCAGCATCTGTGTACACCAATTTAACACCGTCGTCACACGAGTCGGAATCGCTGAGCTGTGGAAATGGAAGGGACTGAATCAGAGTCAGGGCCTGATCATCTGTTGTCCTGTTGTGAGTCAGGCCTCGGTTCTGCCTGTTAGCCACATGATCGCAGCGCCAGGAAGCTGTGTAACTTGCTATTTCACGGCCTCAAAATGGGACTCAGGGGCCGATGATTCTTATGAACAAGCCTCTCTTATTGAACTGCGTCACTGCCTTGACTGGCCATGCCGAGCGTGTTGCCGGAGTTGTGTTTTATGGTTTAGCTTGTGCCACACTGAGACCCCGCTTTCTGCTCTGTTCCAGGTACGTCATCATGAAAATGTGCTGGAACCTGGAACCCACAAAGCGTCCGACCTTTAGCAAAATCGGACAAATGATAGAAAAGCTACTGGGGGGCCACCTGGAGGAGGAGCAGGTGAGTTAGTGTGATTCCAGGCTGGACTGATCAAATCTGTGAAAGGAACAAAACCATGTGACGCTCCAGACCAAACATGTTTACTTTAACTTCGTTTTCACAGAGACAAAAAAGTTTGCTCTCTAGCCTAATTGGTTACGTTAGCGGTTCACAAACCTTTTTTCATCAAGTATCACTCCAATAAATGCAAATGGTCCAAGTACCAATAAGCTGTCATTTTAAACTGGTAATGTAACAGGAGCTATACTGGGAACGTTCTTATTCATTTGTGCTACGTGTTTGAAGTAAATTTTGGAATTTTAAAGATGGGAAAAAAAGAACAAGGAGACCATCTAAAGCAGACCCAGAATTTCTAAAAGAAAAGACAGTTTGTTTCGTACCAACCCAAATTGCTGCTTGGAGTTTGAAATTCAGTGATACCTGGAGAAACAAGCAATTTATTTACATTACAATCATTTGAGTCTCTCTAAATCTTTACATATGCATGATGTCCCCTTTACAAATTTCCTCTGTTTGTCCTTTTTTTAAAAAAAATAAAATAAAATAAATCAACTAGGCTAAAGAGCAAAATCTTTTGTCTCTGCGAAAATGAAATTAAAGTAAACACATTTGGTCTGGAGCATCACATGGTTTTGTTTCCCTTCGCAGATTTTTTAACACTTGAACAATTCAAATCAACAACTAAAGTTTCTAGATGAAGTTTCAAACAAAATTTCAAAGATAAACAGAAAATACGCTAACACTTTATTTGAAGGGCTGTGCATAAGACTGACATGGCACTGTCATAAACATGACATAACATCTGTCATGAACATGAAGAAATCTTTATGAATGTTTATGAAAGCTGTCATGAAGTGTCATTCAGTAAATAACGACACTTTTAATGCAAAGTTGCTCTAAAAGTTGCATTGAAAGTCCATTAAAAATGCCAACTTTGCATTAAATTATCATAACTTACAAAATCATGCAAAGTTATATTTATGGGCTATTTTACTGATTCCAGATCTGGATAATGGGCTCCACTCAATAAAACTTAGTTATTAATCCATTAAATTAAATTAAATATTTATATTCTGCGTCTCTAAGCATATCAACCATGCTCAAAACCTCTCCAGTATGTCTTATTCAAACAATTAAACAATTAAACAATGAAGCATGCGGTAAAAATAGTTCCATAGCGACGTAAATCCCTGATAACCTCTATGACCACCATACTCACTTAGTTATTAGATTTAAAAATGGATTATGTTTCTACATAGGTACAGCTGGTTTGGACAGTTTTCTTCCTCGAATAAGTACTATAATTTGGAAAATGTTTTTTTTTTCTGATTCTCTTTGATGTTTGACATTAGTTTGATTGTCTGAAACCTTTAAATACCAAAGAAGTAAAATCGGAAGAAATCCGGCAGGTGCTCTTAAAATCTGCTCCACTGAAAGTATCTGATAGCATCTGCTGGAAGCACAGATCAATGTGCCTAAAGCGGTCATCTTTTAGGTTAGTTGGGGTTTGTCCAGTTTGTCTCAGTACCACCAAAAGCAGGCTAACATCCATTGGCGGTACTTTCGCATCATAGTTTGAATTAAATTAGACTTGGAGGACATCACAATCTAAGAAAGGTCTCTGTCACAGACGAAACATGGAATCAGCAGAAGTATTTTGCACCTATCAAACCATTAAATGCTTCCTTCCTCAGGTAATCTACCAGAATATGCAGCAGGAGGTCACAGAGGCTGATGCCTATGACAAGCCTAAGTGTCACGATGGCCCCTGTGACCAGTCTTGTGACCACGACGAGGAGGAGCAGCCTCTGATGAAGACAAACAACTATCAGTTTTGTTGAAAGAGTCCCAAACAACAATACATTTGTAAAAAATAAAAAATAAAAAGCCACAGAACATTAAAAAAAATAATAGAATGATTCAACAAAATATAAACTGCTGCAGCCCAAGGCTGAGTCCTTTTATTTTTTTTTTTTTTTTTTTTTTTTTTGTTTTTTTGCGGCAGTGCAGACTGTTACCCTCTCGGCTATTTTTTACTCTCTTGTGCCTGTTCGCCAGACAGACGACCGGCTGCAGCGAAAGCATGTGACTCGCTTCTGTGCAGACCATGACTAGAAACTGCCAATTCCAACCTCGACTGCAAGACACGAAGGGAGGAATCATGTCAACAAGCATGCAAGCTCTACAGAGCTGTTATTATATTGAAAACATCGCCACTGGTGGACTGTTCATCAGTCTTTCGTCTTGCATAACATGTTTATTTTATCGGTTATCTGCTGTACATCGTCTTTATTACATTGTTTACTGTAACAAGGTGACAAGTCTTGTTTTTTTTGTTTTTTTTTTTTGTGGAGGTTGAAATCAGCAGGATCACTTCCTTTTTAAATGGTTTTTATTGCCAGCACGTGCAATATGAGCTTGCGTGTACTGCATGCGCAATAATAACTGCGAACATTGGACTAAAACGGTTCGATTTATGATTTTCTCAAAGTTAGTCAGTTTTTTTTTTTGTTTTTTTTTTCTTCTCACTCTTTTAGGTGAAGGTCGGAAAAACATGTTCCTTCCTAATCTGTACATGGTAAAGCAACTGAAACGAGGAGGCAAATGAATGACCATGTTGTTTTCTCGGTGCCTCGGTCATGGCTCGTTTTCTTTGCAATGCTCGTCAGTGGTTAGTAACGTGATTGTTCTGCTTCACTTTAATTAATTTAGCGGTGTAGTTTAGAAGCAGAAAGAATCTGTGGATGTATTCTGGGCCTTTCATGTCTGACAATGTGAACTTCTTATCGTTTTTTTTTAATGTACATTTTGTACGTGACAACTGGATCTTTTCATTCCCCGGCATTAGATGAATGTTTCACTAATGTCTGTATGTAGCAGTCAGCCTACACTGCCAACTGTAAGATGATTTTTAGAATGATTTATAAGCTATACGAGCGATACAGATGGAAAATTTGTGCGATGTCAGGCATTTTGTACGTGTCCGCGTCTGAAGGTGTCTCATAGTGTATGAGACAAACTCAAGTTATCTTTGTTTTCACTGGAATGTTGTAGATTGTAGCACATCGGTATTTCAGTGTGTGTTTTTTGTTTGTTTGTTTAAATCAGTGCAGATGCAGTTGTTGAATAAAATCTTACCAATAAAAGTCCAGCTCCCACTTCGGTAAACCTCGGAAGAACTTTGCAGTTTTGTGTTGTTGTTTTTTTTGATTTCCTGTGCAGACAGAAACTGTGGCCTTTGTCTTCCTCTCTCCCCACTTCCTCTTTTCAGTTGGACTTGATCCAATCTGAATTTCCTCTGGAACTTTTCCCACAATAACCCCGAATATTGCCAAACTCTGAAATTGTGTTGATAGACGTATCTAAAAATCTAAATGATGTTCTAGGTTTAGCCCCACCACGCAACATTTTCAGACTTTAAAGTAGTTCAACCATTTGCTTATTTTGCTTTACCAGAGACTAAAACTAACAAGTCACTCATCATTTGCAGATTCATTTATTCTGACTTATGTCCAAAACAAATATCTAAATAATTTAATTTTTCTTTTGCTTTTGAGAGAGAGAAAAAAGACCTTGACTTCTATGTTGATTCTTGGTTCCACATAGTTTCAAAATTGCACAAGTTAATCAATTCTGGTGAATACATATTTAAAGTTGTCAACCAGTTGCACAGAATGCCTCCAGTCTTGCTGGAGTTGCCAGCTGTGCCGTTAGTTTATCTCATCTGAGATATATATATATATATATATATATATATATATATATAGAGAGAGAGAGAGAGAGAGAGAGAGAGAGAGAGAGAGAGAGAGAGAGGAGAGAGAGAGAGAGAGAGAAATGCACCACTGGTCTGTAATTTTCTTCTTAAGTACACCTCGATCGTGAGGCAGAGAATGTAGAAAATAAAATCCGATAATCACATTGTATGATTTTTATCTAATAAATTAAATTTTTTATGCATGAAATAAGCATTTAGTCACCAACCAACCTGTGGCCTTTCACCTTATGGAGCATCAATGCTCCTGAGAAAGCCCAGAACTACGAGGCAGGTCAATGACCGGAAGATTTTTTTTTTTTTTTTTTTTTTTTTTGACACACAGGTGTACAAACATCAACAAGCTTAGGCAGGTAAATTTATGTTTGCTCTGCTTTAATAAGCACCAAAAGTACACATAACTTTTGTTGTTTCTTAAAGGCCAATGGATTAATACGGATTAAATCAATTCACACAGCAGCCCACATTAAATATATATTTTTCACAAAATAATATCATGCAATTTAAACACTACTCTCTGAGGTCCATTTTTATATAATAACCCAGTGGAAAATAGCAGATACGCAACATATCTGTAAAAATCTGCTCACAAGGTTACAGAGAGGTAAGCCTGTAAAACACAAAGCAGAAATGTCTTGATATTTTTTAAAAATGCTATAAATATGGCACATAGAGAACAATGCAGAACATGGTTTGCATTAGTTCAGTTTACATTCTTTTAGTCAGAAGGAGACCGATTAGTGGTACCACAGTATACTGTACCAATGTTTCAAAGTTACGATTTCTCCGTCATACAGTTTCTATAATTAAAAGTCCTTTCACTGAGATGTCAGGGAAACGACCAAAGAGTTTTCTCTGCAAACGATCAACTGACTGAAAGAAAGCTACATCACTGTTCCTGCAATAAGTACAACAAATTCAGTGGATTGTGAAATAATTAAAGAAAAAAAAACTGTCATGACATTGAAGATTAAGGACCATATACTGTGAAAAATGACAAAAGGTTTATATTTTCTGCTTGTATCAAAATATATAATTGCTATGTCTATGCTTGCAAAACAACTGAGTAATATAAAATAAACTTTACATGTAATGACCAATATTACATGTAATATGCATTATTTTGGAAGCAGAAGAAATTGCTACTTTTACATTTAAGACAAAAGCAGATCGTGTTTTATATTTTTGTGTAAAAAAATAAATAAATGTGAAAGCAAAGCAGCTTTATGAAATGATAGGAATCTAAAATCAGCTGATGTCAAAACTTGGGCCTTGGATTTGTCAGTATATGAACTTATTCCATAAACATCCTGGCATGAAACCAAAATTACACTCTTTATCATTTACAACCGACAGTTTCATAAATAGCATCAAAGCGTCCATTTTTAAAGTCTTCAGTAGTATTATTGTTTATGCTTGAAAAAACATTGGGAAGCATTCCATACGCTTAAAAAACTTTATAAAACTCAATATATTAACAGTAATCACTGCAGTCTGTGACAGCTTTCACTTCCACAGATTTCAATCCACCCTTCAACATGTGACCAGCACCGTATCAAATGTATTGTTTTTTATTCTGTCTCCTCCGTAATACAAAAGTTATTTCTAGACCTGCACTGCTTCCAAAATCCTTGCCCTCCCTGAATCTCTTTTTATGGCATTAAAAAGTCCAACCAAGATTTTATTTTTTAATTGCTTAGAACCATTAATTGCTTCTCTCCTTCTTCTTCCGTCTGTGCGTCTAATCTCGCTCCTTCATCTCCGTCTGTGTTTATCTGTGCCACTCCGAGTCGGTACAGAGAGTCTCTGATGACCACCTCTCCAGGCTGACAAGCCTTCACAACCTGGCTGATCTGCTGGTTCACTATGTCTCTGCTGCTGAGGAAGTCTACAAGTCGGTTGTACAGGTAGTAATAAGCCGTGTTGTTGAAAATCATGGGCTTTGTGTTCACATCGTCTTCTGGTTCTTTCAAAGAGTCGTTCTCCGGTATGTCGGTCTGCTCCTTCATGTTTTCCTCTTTGTGATGCTCCTCTTTCTTTAAGTCCAGCTCTGTTAGCAGGTTGATGTACGGCTCCAGATCTCTGCAGCGGATCATGCGGTGGTGCTCCTGAGCAGGAGCGTCCCGCGCTGCCCCTGGAGGATAAGCCAGCCAGCAAGAGGGGGATTTTGTGATGGGGTGAACCAGCTGGTTCTCTGCTACCAAGGAAAGGTCAGCGGCGTACGGCTGATCCTGCAGCTCAGGGCATGTCACGAACTGAAACAGAAACTAAAGTTTGTCTGGGCAGAAACTTACTGAAAACAGAGTCGCAGAATGCTAAATAAATAAAAGAAAAAAAGAAGTTTCATTTACTGGATTTAGATCAAATCTGCATCTAGCTGAGCTGTGCATTCAATCAACAAATAGATTATGCTTTTGTCTGTGTCGTCAGTGTGGAACTTTGGTTAGTCTTTCTACGCCTCTTCTTTTATTTGTATCCCTGTAAATTTTTCGACTTAATTGAATAAATGCCAATTGAATAAAAGTTTCTCGGTTTGTAGACTTTCTGGAGACACTTACTTCTGGCTTTTCAAAGGGGTCAGAGAAGCAGCCCTGGTTTCTGCCCCACATCTGCGTTGCCAACTCTGGATACTGCAGATCGGTGCAAAGCGCCACTTGACGAGGACAGTCGCAGACGTAAACCGGAGGCCAGTAACGGGAGGAGAGGAGCAGATCGACGTGGTCTCGAGCCGTCTCTCCTCTCACCAAGTACTTGGAGGAACACACCACCTACAGGCGGTTTGAGCAAACAACATCTAGCGTTCTAGAACCGTAACGCACAACCAGAAATAAGCCAGAAATGTGAAAATCATTATGCAATGAAGCCTATTGCAATAGTCAACAAGTCAATTAATTGAACTCTTTCTCCACTTTTAAATGGAATCAATAGCAGATCATTCCATCAAGGTCAGACTTTAAATGTAAAACCTGAAAAAAAACCCAAAGACCGTAACGTTTTCACCGCTCTGTCTTCATGCGAGCGAGTACACAACCATGATCCAGTTAAAGAAAATAGTTCTTACAACAACCTCTTAGGAAGTGATGATGCACTAGTTTACTTTATACACTACATACTCAGAAGAGGAGATAAAGGAAATGACCTAAAAACAATGACCGTTTTCTTGCTGTTAATGCTGATTAGTACCCTTCCTGTCCATAAAACAACTGTCCACACTGGGGAAAACGGCAGAGGTCCTCTAACCATTGTTTCTTTAATACAAGTGTCGCCGTTTTTTGTTCTTCTGCTCATGATCTCAAACTTTACATTTATCTACTCTGAGTCTGGAAACACCAACTCCCAACAAGGAGAATCACCGTCTCTGACGACTCCTCAGGATGGGATTTTATTTGCATTAAAGGTGTTATTTCAAATATGGCAAATAATCTAAGAAATGTGCAACTTTTAGAAAAAGGTACCACAAAAATCTGTAATTTCAGCCCACAACAATCACAAAAAAAAAAAAAACATAGCAAGCTCTGAATGGACTGATAGTTGGATGGAGGAACTAATGAAGCAGTGAATGTGTCATGGGTGGATGGACATAGTGCCTATCGAGACGTAGAAGATTATTCCAGACTGCTTATGGATCATGTGTATACAATGGATTGTATTGGAGGCTTAAAATGTCATAATGGCTGCAGTTGGAGCATTGATTGATTTAATTTATTTTTTTTCCAGGAACATGATAACATTTATGGGCTTGTTTTAATCATAGCCATTTTGAGTTTCACTGAAACTAATTTAGTGGCTGAACAGCAAAGGGGAAAAAAAATACAGCAACAATGGCAACTGAATTTATCATCTTAGCAGCAGATTGTCAGAACCCAAATTCACTCAAGCTGACCTGACTTATTTAGCTCATCCCAACTTCACATCCAGCATTTATTACAGAGAGGGGACTTGTAATAAAAATAAAGAATGAAAGTGGGGCAGAAATATGCAAAAGATGCACAGATAAGAGGACCGGTGTTTCACCTTGTGGGGGCACATCTTGGACAGCTTGCCAGCGGTGAGATGGGCGGGTGGCTGTGGAGCCGTGGGAAGGCCACTGTGGACATGTGTGTACAGGTTGACCAGGGAGGCCAGAAGCTCGTTCTAGCAGTGAGACACAGAAAACATGACTTACTGCAACAAGAACATTCATTTTAAAAGAACAATTAAAAAGCCAAATTACAAATGAGCATGTGAAGAGGAGATTTAACCCAGAAAGCCCAAAGATGGAGATGTTGGATGAAAGATTTTGTCTATTTATAGAGAGAGGAATTGATTAGTGTGTATTAACTGCAACGGTAAAAGTTATAGTTTTGCTATTGTTTGAAATAATATTACTGAACTTCATCTTCTAGTGCAACTGATTTCACTGGGTATTATTTTAGGGTGTCAAAGTAAAAGCACGCTGAATATAAATGCATGTATTTGTAAAATAATTGTTATTTTCCTTCCAGTTCAGAAGTACTACATTACGTCAGTCAATCAGATAAAATCCCTACAAAAACTTTGAAATTTGTGGCCGTTAGGAAGGAAAATATGAAACAGCTCAAAGGGTGTAAACTGTTTTGTTCAAAGGCTACGGTAAACCCTGGCAAAAGGCTCTCTGGTCTTTGTTGTGGCTCATTTGTTTCGTTCCCAGACAAACACACACCTTCGTGGAGCCAGGGGTGAGGTCCACTCCACAGCTATCCAGTATGGCTCTCAACTCATCCTCGCTGTGATCTTCGACCCTGTCGAGTCTGAGCTGACCGTCATGGATGAGACGAACCAAAACTGACGGATCTCCTGGAAACATCAGAAAATGATCTGATAGCCAACAAACCCAACCCACTGAAAGAAAGATCCCATAAGCAGAAACACGCAATCCATTTGTTTTTAATCTGTAAATAAAGCAAATGGCTATTGCGATATTGACACATTTGTTTATTTCTCAAGTCTGAGGCTGTAATAAGTGTAAGCAACATGATTCGGCAGGTGTGCGTACCTGCAGGCTGCTGTATTGGTGGCATGAGCTTGTCTTTCTCCGTGTTGATGACAGTGGGGCTCCTCATCAAAGGCGGCGCGAAAGGAGCGATGATGGAAGCATCCACCCGCGTGATGGGGATGTCTGCGGGGAAAGCCGCTTGCTCGATCGCTTCCCCCTCCATGGTCAGCCAGAAGTCGTCTACGTGAACTTCGTCTGAGACCGAACACTCCGGCCAGGTGAACTGCAGGATAAAAAGGCGCATGACGTTCCCAAATCAGCTGAAAAATTACAAGCATGTTACCGATTCCATCAACAGTCTGTCACCTCCACATTCTTCAGCTCCAGCACGTCGTTTCTGTGTCTTTGCGCAATCTCAACTTTCGGGGCAACGCCACAAATGCCACAGATCATGTCGTTGTAATCCCGCATCGTCAGACACTCAAAAGCCCAGTAGCCGCTCAGGAAAAGCTCCTGAACGTGAGATGATTCCTCTGCAGTAAGACTATGGACTAATGTAAGAGTAAACGCATCAAAAGGCTGATAATAAATAAATAAATAAATAAATAAATAAATAAATAAATAAATAAATAAATAAATCTACTGTTGAATAAATGCATGTAGAGGTAAACTGGACTTTACTTGGATGATTTTGGATTTGGTCAAACACAGACTGTGCGGCGAGAGGTGGTGTCTGGCCCAGTTTGATGTTGGCTCTGATCTTCAGAAATAAGTCAAGACTCACAAGGAGTCGATTCCCAACATTGAACAAACCTGAACAAACCAGAAAACAAATTATTAGACAGGAATGATTGACTATTCTAACACAGCATTACATGTTATGTTGGGTTCCTGTACGGACGCAGCATGTGGCTCGTTCTCCATGGATGCCATGAAATAGGGAGAGAAAAAAAAAAAAAAGCTAAATATGCCAAGATACAGACAGAGAGATCTTCAGCTAATACAATATCCATTTAATCATGTGAGTTGAGGGCAACTCTGCCAGGCGAAATAAAAGCTCCTCTCAGGTTGTCCTGTTGGCCGGGATCCTCAGATAATGATTGAGTTTTAAAGGAATCTACTTAAAGTGTTTCTTAGAAACTGAAATTCATAAAAATTAGACAACTAGAGCCAGATTTCAGAGAAAAAAAAAAACTGAAGACAGAAACATATGTTGCTTAGACATAAAACATTTTCTTTTCTGTCAAACAATATGAAGCAGTGTTATTATCCACTGATCTGCTTCTAAAACTAAAAAAAGAAGCTCAAATAGGGATAATAGATAAATGGAGATGCAAAGTCCTTTATTATGTAATAATAACCAGACTATTAAATATGATGAAGATTTTGGTAAGACACTCACTTTCTTTTCTCAGAGAAAAAAAAGGTAGAAAGGTATCCAATTAGTTTGTGAGACAGATTTTGTTGTGCTATAGCGCCCTCTTGAGGCCAATTGGTAAAACAGCGTGAATAAGAAACATCCACAACTAGTCCAGAGTTTAAACCAGGCTGGCCCTATTCCAACAGGCGATTACACAAAAAGTACATTTTAAAACAGTTTTTCCTTGGAATTAAAACAAATGATGCTCAGAATTATACAAATCTGCTTTACTGCAACAGCTGAGCGTGTGTGGTTACCTGGATGCAGATCTGCAAAGCTGTGCAGGGCCAAACACCGAAGGTTGGGACACACTTTGAGTTGCAGAGACGCCGTCTGCATCAGCGTCTCTGTGAGCAACCAGCAGTCCTCCTGCCCGGCAACAGTACTGCAAGGTCCAATTGTAACCACGTATGCAAGTTTACGTTAAATCTCAGAAATCAAAGAAGTCAAAGCTCTTCGTGCATGGCCTTACCCCCGCTCTCCTTTCAACAGACGGTAGCTGCAGAGGCCGCAGTGTGTAGCTGCTGATTCATAAAACTGAGGCCACCCCGTCTCCAACAGCGTCTCAGTCTCAGCATCACTTCCCTCACCGTTCTTAACCAGGACTATTTTAACGCTGTTCAGCTCCTGGATGAGGCTCATTGTTTCCTGCAGCTCTGTGTCGCTCTCAGGAATCTGCAGGGTGCTGCGGATCAGCTGCAGAGTGCTCTGGCGCTGGACGTCCCTCTGAGCAGGACTCAGGTCCTGATGGGGATCCAGCAAAGTCTCAGACTGAGGAGGAAACAGAAAGTTAGTGAGAGGATTTCATGCACACAGCAGTTGGCATCAGCAAATCGTGTTTGCAAGTAAATAATTTGATGATGAGTGCTGTGAAATTGGATGATTAGCACTTGACTAAACCTGATTGTTCATCAGTTACTCATAGAAGCACTCTTAGGTACGGAAGTTGTTACTGAGGGAAAGAAGAGGCAAAGCCTTATAGCATCAAAATGTGATAAAAAAAAAAGTAAATAGGACAATAACTATGTCATAAAAAAATGTAAAATGTGTGAAAGACCAAAGAGAAAAAAATCAGCTATCCATCTTAGGTGTACTGAAGCAGCCGTCACTGAGCCGTCACAGCTCTGAGCTTGAATTCAACCAGTGCGCCATCCATCTACACTTTAAAAATAATCTGGATGTTGTGTTTCTCTTACCTTTGGAGGCTTGGTATTCTTTCTGGTCAACTCGCTGCCACATTTCGGGCACACAGCAGGTTTGTGACGGTTCTTATACATGTAGTCGCATGCCGGGTTCTTACAGCGGCCCCTGCCTCGTGCTGTGGATAGCCCCAAATCCTGAAACGACACGCAAAAAAAAACAAAAAACATCTGTCACACAAACAGAAAAGAAACCACAGAGAAACAAATTTTCCATGAAAAGCACGGGGTTTACTTACAAAACAGGAAACCGTGTGTCTGAAAGGCACTAGGGACAAAACATTCACACCTGTGTCAGGAGTGGAAGTCGCATGTTTACTCCTGTCTGCTGAGATGGAGGAATCCTGCAGAGGGGGACGCAGTGAGTGAAGAAACTTGACCTCATCACTGTCGCTCTGTGTTTTCAGTGTTGACGTGTGTGTTTTCACCTGGGTGGTTGTCGTCGTTGGGGCGGTCTGGCCAAGCTGCTTTAAAGTGCTGGGTTTAAGACTCGACAGAATCTCTTGAGGCACTGTGGCTACAAGCACAACCACGTCAGATGAACACCGAGCACATCTAGAAATTACATTTCTTCTTCGTGCATGTCAAACGTGTCGTGAACGCATTCGCGCAGCGCAAAGTGGGAAATTACGTTAAAAGTACCTGCTGCTGAATGGCTGCTTGTAGAGACGCCTTGAGGTTTTTCTTTCTCGGGTGCCACAGTCAAGATCTGAATCACAGCGTTGCCTGCGAATCAACCCAAACACAAGCAAATGTGTTGACCCGGGTAATAGCAGCTTATTACCTGAAGTATATGCCGCGGGATGTTTGTCCAGTGTTACCTGGGTTACAGACGGCAGGAAGGATGGGTCTCACGGGCCTCTTCTGAACAACAGCACAGCTTCTCGCTGGTTTCTGATGCGTGCTTTTGGTATTCACTTTTATTTGTTTACTTTAAAAGAGAAAAATAAAGAATGCAGTCAGATATTCATTTAAAAAACATGAAATGTCCAGTGGATTACATTGACTAAATTCTTCTAAGATAGAAAAAAACAAACAATAGCTTTTTCACTAAATTCCTTTAAATAACCAGAAATATGTAGATATTCAAGTTCAAATGAAACAACAATTTTTCTAAAGATTTTGAACAACTTACAATAAAGATGTTTGAAGGTTCAATATAAATTTGAAATGTTTACTCCTAGGGTCAGCTTGTTTATATGTAATATGTAACATGGCTATCGATGTGTAACTGGATCCTGGATAAAGTTTTATGTCACTTCATATCAGTTTTGAGGACAGTAGAAATTCCTGAAATCATTTATTACAACTATTGTTATTTTGTAAGTCTAATTTTATAACTAAAAGAGCTCCATTAAAAATCACAAAGATACCAAACTGCGGAAAAATAACAACCAACACCTTGATAATGACGTGTTGCTGCTGCCCTCTGGTGGTGCTGCAGCTGATAGTGCAGGCTGTTTTCTGTTGCTCCGATTAGCTTGTCCTTCCTTGTTACCGCCACCAGATGTTTTGCTGGTGTCTGCAGAAACATGCAGTGCAGCCTGACGGCTTTCGTCACTCTTGTTGTCAGTTGTTAGCTTGGAAGCACCAGCTTTATCTTGTGTCCGTTTAGCCTAGAAGAAACACAAATGCAGTCAAAACCAACTGAGTCAACCGAGTCAGAGCTGTAAAGAATACTTTATATCAAATATCGCCTGCTAGAAGCAACTGAACCTTTACAGCAGGTATCCATTTTCCTCCCAAGTGGCTCCCACACTCGGGACAGGTAGGTGGTTTGTGTCGAGTGACGTAAACAAAAGAGCAGCCAGGATTCAGACACCTCCCCCGACCTCTCCTTGTGTATGTCTTTACAGACTGCAGTAAAGAAGAAATAACTCACTTTTTTTTTTTCAAAATTTATTTTAGAATAAACTCTGCCTTAAAAAAAATGGGTTTTTACCATTTTATAAGAAGGTTTGGGAATCTGGTCTGATTTGGCCCCTACAGATATCATCATGACTGGCTGCAGGGAACTAATGCCTGCTAAAGGCTGAGGCTCCAGTTGACTCTTGAAAGAAGGATAATTGGGAGAAACACTTACTGAAAATAAACTGCTTAGCTGAAACATTTAATTTCCGTTTTAACGTTTAAATTCCTGTCGTAAATCATTTACGTAAAGATCTCACCTGAGAGGGCACAATGGTCACCATCTGCGTAGCTTCTCGTTGCATCATTTGCACTGCTACTCCACCGGCTTTTGTGTTCAGTGAGACATCATTCAGCATCTCATCAACAGAACCCTGCGAGCCCTGGACATCTGTGGAGGTCAGGGTTTTGGATGAAGACCATGGTGAAGTTCTTTGGGGAGAAGACACCACCGTTTCCTCTGCTGTATCACTGGGAACAGTGGGGGGCTCTGAAATCTCCACCTCTGCGGCCAACTCAACAGGCGCTACCTTGGACTTGGGGACCCTGAGGGCGACCGAGCACAAGCTTCCTTCAGCCGAAAAATCAATCGATTCGATGCACACTTCTGACTGAGAGCCTACAGCTTGATAATTAGGGGAGGCGCTGTTGGGCACCAGGAAGCAGTTGGCTCTGGGGAGGATTTTGCGGAAGCCCGGCAGGTGTTTACTGGAGCTTTGAGATGTCTGAGGAAAAAAAAAAATCACAAGTAAGGAAGTTGTTAAAGGCTTCTGAAAGCACATCAGAGAAAAAGATGAGAAAAAAAAATCGGTTTAGTCTCATTCAACTGGTAGCAAACTTAAGATCTCTATCTATATATATATATATATATATATATATATATATATATATATATATATATATATATATATATAT
>NW_015115609.1:0-8315 GCF_001443285.1 Poecilia latipinna
GGTAGGTAATCTAGTTTTCTAGTTTTTTGGTGTTAAATCCTAAAACATGAAGTGGCATTATTGTCAGTTGCTATGGCAACGAATCTGCACATAGCTTGGCGGATACAATATAACAATAATAACAATCTTTATTGTCATTATAAAACCATGCAATAGTTTACATAGATTATAAGAAAATTAATGAAAAAATGCTGCTACAGGGTATTTAATGCCCTTATGGCCACCGGATATAAACTGTACTTCAGTCTGTTTGTTCTTTGCTTTAATGCTTCTGTATCTGCAGCCAGATGGCAGCAGCTGGAACAAATTGTGACCGGAGTGTGAGGAGTATTTTAAAATATTCTTGGCCTTTCTGAGGCAGCGGGACCTGTGGAGATCTTCAAGAGAAGGCAGAGAGCAGCTGATGATCTTCTCAGCAGATTTTATGATTCTCTGGAGTCTTCCTTTGTGCTCCTGTGCTGCTGGGGAACCACACACAGAGACAATAGCAGATGAAGCTTTCAATAGAGCATCGACCTTTTGATGTCTTCGATGCTTTACTTTTCATCTATTTATTAATGTCACATACTGTTTTTATTTTTTCTTTAATTATGTAAAGCACCTTGAAATGCCTTGCTGCTGAAATGTCCTATCCAAATAAAATTTGATTGATTGATTGATTGATTGATTGATTGATTGAGTGAACAACCAACATCATGACACTTCATATGCTTCCTGAAACATTCTGCTGAGATCTCTTCCCAGTAAACCCACAAAGACAACTGGTACTGTGAACTGAATACAATTCTACTTTATTTTAATGACTGAACTGATGCACAATCAGACAATTTCTACTTTTATGTTATGTTTCAGTAGATAGCTCTCAAGCCAGCTCATCATTAAACCGCCTTTGTAGATTTTAGTAATGAGTCAGTCCAGATTTTAAATCTTGGGTCTTTTATTCAATGAATCCTTAAAAATAAACAAAAAATACTTTCTAAGATTGGGGAACACAGACATTGATACAACAATCCAACAAGTTAAGACACACAAATGTTCAAGTGATCAGGATGCAAACAGTAAATGCTGTTTTTTTTTTTTTTTAAGAGAATTGATTTTTTTAGATCAGTTCTGATGACGATATGTTGACTAGGAGGCCTTATAGATGGCATCTTGGAAAAGGCCTTGATGGCATCTATGACAGCAAAAAAAAAGGTTATGGCAGGTTCTTATGAATATCATAATTGTCTGAACATGGGACTTTTAATATACAATTTAATCTGTGAAGTGTGTTCTGCTTACTGTTTACATATGTAAACTGAAAGTCAAATTGCACCAGTAGAATATAAATACTTTAGACGCGAGGTTGAATAGAATAGAATATCTCAAACCAAATCAAAAGGGATGTTCTTTTTTAAGTATTGTAGGACTCGATCACAACAATGAATAGTTCCTTAAAATATTGTGATGCCCATGCTATTAGGTGCTTCCTCCTTAATACAAGTCAGATTTGAAATTTATTCATGATTTACGTTTTTTACTTTGCATTGGGAAAAGAAAAGCTAAAGAAAAAAATCTGAGGGGCAATAGAAGTTTAGGTGTTTAAATTGCTTACCCAAATTTATTTATTACACATGAAAACCTTAACAGGGAACTACACCAATTTCTCTACTCTCAAATAAAATTTTAAGTAATCCAACACTCAATAAATATGTTTCAAATATTAACTATTCCAAAACATGGATCAGTTTTCAAGTTTTACTTTCTGGAGCACATGGAATGCACACATGAGATTATCCATATTGCCCTTTTCCACTGGCACCTACTCAGTATGGCTCAACTCAACTTTACTCGATTACAAAGGTATTCTCAGTAGTTATGTGATACCTGTCCCATTTTTAGGATCCAGTTTGCAGGGGTTCCAAATCTACTAACTAAGACAGCATCAGAAGATTGTCTGTTACTGATTGTAATGTAATATAATGTTCCCTTTTTTTTTTGCATATGTTTTTATGTAAATCACATTTAACTGGCTTGTTGATTTGCCATGACGTGTGACTGTTGATGGCTGCCTACGGGTACCAGTGAACAGCAAGATGATTCGAACCCTGTAAAGTAATTACTGGACCAACAAGGACCACAACGGCCGCAGTGGTTCTACGGAACAGACACCATTTACAGGCACCAACCAGTAACAGGTAGAGTTGATTGAACTTGAGCACATCATTACTGTATTCCATAATGGATGATGGCTTTATGACTTAAAGAGTCTTGTATGCAACTTGTTCCTCAGTGCTGAGCTTACTTTGAACAAACAAGGATATTCTGAAATTTATGGTATTGTCTTGCATCAAGACAATACTAACTTGCCATCAATACTAACAGTGTGCTCTGCTTGGATTATTCACTGTCTCTTACATATATTGCAGTTACACCTTATGTAAGCTTTGTGTTTCCAGAATCTCTTTCTATGAGAAGTATGTCTCTACTTCCCTTAATTTGGACTCTCCAAGCTCTACTGCTTCTACCCCAACACCATCCACTGCTTCCACACGTGCAGCAGTTTGTACAAGATCATGCCACACTACTTTTTAAACTCTGGTGCCACCCAATTATGATAATTTCACTGTTAGAACTGTTGTAATGAAAAACCACCTAAACCATGTAGAGTTGAGCCAAGTCGAGCCATACAGTAGAGCTGTCAGTGGAATAAAAAGGCCTTACTGACATTACTGGTGTCAGTAGGGACTGGCTGCTGCTTTGTGCTTTCTAAGACAACATATCGTATAAAACCAGTGACTGTATTTGAACAAGTTCTCATCAGTCCTAATGTTTATACCACTGTCCACGGACAAATCTGTGTAAATCATTGATGGTGACTAAGGTGAGTAAAGATTTTACTGATACATGACATTGATCTTCTGGGTCTAGAATACATCAGCTAGATAAATGTCTGCTTTCTTGTGATATGGAACAAAATAGAGAGAGGAAATTGTGGCAGTTGTCTAAGAAATCAACACCAAAGCATGAGTTAAAAAAAACCTAAATGCTTTTTCACTCCTTCTGAGGGCAGCACAATATTAATGTGAATATGCTTCCTTTTAAATTGATTCATCAGTAACTCAGATTAAAAGAAATGGATTTTTTACATGAGTATATCTATGTATACTTTATTAAATAAAAAAATTGTATAGACCATAAAATCACCTTCTTGCTATTTTTTTCTTGCTCATGAAAAAAAAGCACAGAAGACATTTGCTGTGACAGTAAACTGCTGTTTGTTCACAATATGAGGGAATCAATATAAAATCAAATAAAAATTGTATGTTCAAAATGCTTAATGGCATCATTGTATGAAAAGGAATGCACCTATACAGAATAAAAGCAATCCAATATGAAAATTCCTGTTTCCTGTTACTTTTTTGGAATATTCCAGACAATAATTAACAGCAGTTTGTATCTTGATCCTGCTCATTTGTTACATGTAACTTCTGCATGGTGCACAGAAAAGTTTACTCAGCTGATAACCCTGGACTGGCTCAATCCAGCTCCTGTGAGAATTCTAAAGAAACCAATTGCAAGTACAGAGAACACATCTTTGTCAAATTGTTACTGTCCACTTTTACAGTTACAGCCGAACTTCAGGTGACAAGTTCCACACATCAGTCCGTTACTTTCTTCTTGAATCCTCCTTAAATCCTTGGATTATTTTCCTATCCAAGGTCAATTTACACATCTGTCCCATAATAACAAAAGACAGGATTATTTTTTTAATATTTCTTCTAAGATCTTGAGTTTCTCATTGTATGATCGAGATAGCAGGTTATCAAGATATCCATTTCAAACACACACACAATTTAAAAACTCTGAACCCAGAACTGATTGGAGATAAGTAGGCAGATGACATGATTTGACAGTTTGTCTATTTTTTTTTATCAATTGATGTAGCTGGTCTGTTCACTGTTTCCAGCTTTAGCAGACGGTGCCGTTCTCTTGCCGGGCTTTGGGACAGGTGGATCTGGGTATTGGCTGCACAGAGGGAGCCAGGGTGCAGAAGAAACCAGCGATGAGGGTAAGGCCAAGACCTCCCCAGGCGCAAAACATAGACCATCCATAGCCATGGCCAATGTCGTCAGGAAGGCCGTACAGGTACCGCGGGTAACGGGAAAGCTCAAAGTTAATGCCAGCAACACAGGTACAGAGGGAGATAATGCAGAAAGTTCCTGTAACAACAGAAGTAGAACAAAAGTTGATGTTTAGCACAGTTATTGATTAATAATCAGCATCTCCTCACATTTTGAGTTTTTAAAGGAGAAGTTTGATCATCTTAAGGTGCTTTAGTACTGCAGGGCCTGGCCCCGGGCTGACCTGCGTTCAAACCCATGTTTGGCATCTTTACAATAGTCCCTATGGCGAGTTCTATTCAGTTACATTCTATTCTATTCAACTGGGGTAGAATTGATAATTCCAGTTCTACACCAGCTAGGCCAGTCTGATTTGAAGTCGGCATAGCTTGACACTTAGCTCAATAGAGGGTGGTAATTGCACTGATTGATCTGATTGGCCAGATGTTCAGCTCATTCCCAAATGGGATTTGGACTACTAGCAAAAAAAGGATTCATAGTATAGAAGAAGTAGTGAAGGGAGAGGATAAAAAAATAAGAACGTTAGGAAAGGGAAAGCTTGATAATTTTTGTTTCCTTTTCCTGATCTTATTATTCTGTACAACCCTTTTCTTCTTCTATTTGCAAATGTCCATAGTTCCACACAATGAAAAGTAAAGAAAAATAAACAATCAAACCAAAATGACATGTGTTGAAAAAAGCCACACATTTATAGCTCATTTTCAAAAGTACAAGCAGATAAACCAGCTGTACGGGAAGAATTGCTTAACTCTTTGTCTTTGATGGCTCTGTTCCTATCCACAGATTTTTGTGGTATAAATGCCAAGTAGATGTAATGATGCACAAACGTTGAGACAAGATAAAATGACATGCTACGGAAATTAGCATGCTACATTAAAATGTTGTTGACATATATTTGTTGATAAATTATTTTAATTATCAGCTTTTATATCAGCTATTATTTGGACTCTTAGCTACAGCAGATGAAGAAATAGATCCTAAATTTGGGCTGGCTGTGGCCCTGTGTGTTGCTTAGCTGTGATTTGGCTCCTGCAGAGTGACTAAGCATATTTTTTATGTTTTTATTATCAAGAAACATAATTGTCTTTTAAATGCTTATTCATTATAAAACTCTAGGGCACAGCCTTAATCCAAGATTGATCATAGCTGAGTGTGCAGCTGCCTCTTGCCAAGCTGAGCTGTTATGCTGTGTGTGAAGTTTCCACTGGCTGCCCATGCTATAAATGGGACACATTGCTGCACAACACTTTGTTTCTTGGGGGGTTAGCACTCTCACTATAATGTTTATACTTCACTTCTGCTCAGAGGGCGTTTGTGAACCCTTCTAGTAAACAGAATATAAACTATAACTTTACATTTTCCAGTAAAAAATGAAAACTGGATGCCGTTTCAGCAGAATTTTCAAGTTAGTAAAGTTCTATTGAAATCACACATTTGCCCTTGTAACATATCTTGTTGCACACAAAACTTTGAGGTGTGGGGCGGTGTTTTGTTTCATATACTAATAAGGCTTTTTTTTTTAAATTAATCACTAAAATTTTGTGACTAATATAGAGTAAGTAATTACTAAAAAAAATCTCCCACTTGACAATAAAATTTAATAGCATTGATTTGCTCACTTGAGATTGGTTGTCTCATTGATCTTGGGGTATGTTGTTAAAACACATTTAAAAACACTCATGCTCAGTCATGTCAGTTTTCCACAGTCAGGATGAGTACAGGTGATCAGATCACCTGTTCTGCACATAGATCAGATTATCAATTGGCATAAAACAACCCTCTTGTTTGGATAACATCTTCATTCTGATGGACCTTAATCAGACCATAATATTTCAATTGGACTGTTTGCATTTTTATTCTGATCAGCTGCTGATTCCTATTACTTATGTCCATGTAAATAAGTTTAAGTTGAATCTTTAGTAGGTGCTACAGTCAGGCTAATGCTAACCACAACTATCAATTTACCATGAACTGAAATAATCTAATAAAAAAAATGAGAATGTGTTTTAGTCTAGTTAAACAATGGCCTGGCACCACCTTTGCTAGGGACTGAAACAGTTAACTTGAACTAATACTTTGTTCTACACTCACCTCCCATGAGGAAGAGCAGGCCAGCCACATATTGCATGAGACCTCTATCCCAACAACAGCCGAGCAAGCCAATGATCCAGCCAAACAGAATGATGGCCACTGCCATGCCCATGAAACCAGCTGTCATTCGCCGCAGGTCTGAGGTGGGACACAAGCAGAGAGGAATTCCTATAGTTAATATTTGTTTACACCAATTACTGCAGATGAAGAGAGAACCTCACACACTTTCAGAGTTTGGCCAGTTGAAGCTGAGATTAAATGAGGCAGCACTTAACTACAGATGTGCTGTTAAGGTTCTGCAGATCATGTGAACCCTTGTGAAAAATATATGCTATGTATATTAAATCTTAGCATACTTGAAGCCAGACTAATCATCAGTATACTTCAAGTTTGTTAAGGATTATTTTACTTGAAGCATGTTATTTTGGAACAACTAGTTTGTGTTTAATGCATTTTTATTGTAATTACATTATAGAAAATCACAATTTAAAGTGTACTAAGTGTACTATCACATGCTTTTTTGGAACAACCAAAAGTATTCTTAATATACTTTAATTATAACACTTTTCATGTAATACAAACGTGCTTGATTAGTCAGTAACGCGTTACTTAGTAACGCTTTGACGTCGGACCACTTTTTTCAGTAAGAAGTAATCTAACACATTACTATTTCAAATCCAGTAGTCAGACTACAGTTACTTATCAAAATCACTTTGCGTTACTGTACGTTACTATTATCTTTTGTAATTTAATTTTATTTCCTCTACGCGTCTTGGGGAGCGACCACCGTTTAATGCGACAGTGTCAGCACCGACAGAAATGTAAATAATGGAGGGAGATGTGCATTTTGTTGCTGAAAAGAACTATTTTGAGTTTCGCTCGCCAAGTCTGATTATTATTTGCAGCTTTCTGCTTGTTTTTTTCTAAAGTCGCTTGCAGATTTAATGAGTCGGTTTTTGGGCTTGGGAATAAACAGACATAATTTGTCTGACATCCAGTTAGTTTTAGTCCATCATTTCCCGGATGACCTGTCCCGCTGTGTCTTTGTTAATGTTAAGTTAATATATTCGCTGTGAGCGACGTTGAGCTTTGTGTTGCCCTCCAAAAGAACTGCAAACATCGAGACTAATATGAGCAGCGCAATATACGTGAAAACAGCCACGAATGAACGTGTCCGTAAAGTTGTGCAACTAAATGCCCTTATAATTATTAATATTAAGATAAGTGTCACAAATCTGTGCAGCAGCCATCCGAATTCTGGAGCCGCAGGAGGAACTCTGTGCGCTGAGCTGTGACAACAAACGCAGGGCGGTAACGCACAGCCTGGAGGCCGAGGGGAGGGGGGGAAAATCCTATTTATAGTTTTCCAGACAATAGTGGAACACACAAAAACATGCACAAATTACTAAAGTTATTTTTGTTCTGTTGTAACCATTAAACAATGTCCCCTTCGGTTCAACCTTATAAGTGGAGACACATTGTTGATGTTACCATTATAAAATAACTTGCAATTAAGTTGGCAAAGATCAATTTAATTTTCACAGGTGGCAGAGTGTTGCTAGCAGCTGCTGAAAGTAACTAAAAAAGTTACTTTAATGTAACTTAGTTATTTTCCAAATCAAGTAACCAGTAATCTAACTAAGCTACTTTTTCAAGGAGTAATCAATAATCCGATTAAAGTTTCTTTTTCAAAGTAACTATGTCATCACTGCTTATCAATGTCTTATTATTCTGCTTTACTACTTTGTACATTACATGATTCACTACACACTAGAGTACTGCAAACATATTAGGCTACCAGTTTACAGAAGGATCAAATACAACACACTTTGCGATTGAAAATTTTTTTTGTGTGTATTCAATATATTTACATTTTTCAAGAGTACATTGCCAATATACTGTTACAGAATTTTACAAACTGTCAGTACATAAAATACTTACAGACAACATGCTTATGAAAATTAGCACAATAAAAAGTAGGTACACTTTAGAGGAAATGTGAAAAATATTTCACCAAGGACAGAATATTTTTTTGATTCAATGTCAGCATTTCAGTATTACTTTAGACAAACTAGCATTTCTCCTTCCTAAGAACACTTT
>NW_015115609.1:12138-16862 GCF_001443285.1 Poecilia latipinna
GTGGCTTTCTTCCTTTTCTGTGGGGAGATACGTTTCATGTGTAACACCAGCAACACAAACGTAAATGATGGAGGGAAAAGAGATGCACATTTTCTAGCTGATGGACGAATTTTTCATTGAGTAATCAAATTACTCTTTCAAAGTAACTATGCCATTCCTTGTAATTAACTACAATATCATATGTTTGTAGGCCTGTCACAATAACAAATTTTGATTTATAATAAACGACATTGTTGTTTTGAGACCATTTTTAGTAATATAATGTTAATGGCAAAATAATATTGCAAGAACACAATGTGAAAGATCAGTAAACTTTAAATTATAATGAATATTTAACACTGCAACCGGAAGACATTTCAAATATCCAAAATAAATAAACAAAATGACAAATAAAATGAATTTTGAAGTCTTTGTAAATAAAATTGTCCTTCAAAAAAAGGTTTAGCACCAGCCTGAAAGTTTTTATCATACAGTTTTTGGTAGAAAGAGAGAAATAAAACGAGAAACGATAAATCATGCCAATGGAAATTATTGAATTTGTTTTAATTTATCATGAGCACATGTAACGGGTGGTATGAATGAGTCTCCAGAAGCAACTCGACCAGGCTTCAATGAAATCCTTTATTCTGGGGGAGAAGAGTAAAAAACAAATCAACCTCCTCTTCAAGTCTCTCCCTGCACTCCAGCCTAAATGTGAAAATAAAAACAATGTTCAACCGAACTGTGCTGAATTAGCACCGGTTGTTCGCGCCAAAATAAAAAAAAAAAGAAAATTATAATAAAACCCCACAATGATGGTGTCAAAGAGCAGTGGAGTTTTGAAGGCTGCTGCGGCCTTGGTGACGACGGAGGATCTGCATCTTCACATCCCAGAGGACCATCTTCTCTTTCCAGGGGATGAGGACGCAGACCTGCAGGAGGGTGTTGGATTCCCAGCATGTGAAAGATCTGACCTTGAGGAGGGGGTGTTGAGAAAAGTCGAGCTCATCCCACTTCCCCATGCTGGAGATTTTAGTTTAATAATAACAATGAATAAAGTTACATTTAAAATTGAGTACACAGGTGACATCAAGACCCAACAGTAGAGTCAGACTGTAAGGAATTAATCTGGTTGTGTGTGTTGTTATTGTGTCCTGCAAACTTTGCTTTAATTCTACTTTTTCTATTTAATCATAAAAAAATCATAGTTAGGTGAAAGAGAGTCATGGAACAGGAAGAGCAGGTTTCCTGAAGAAAGGGGAAGTTTCCAGCCTGCAGTGAATAAAAATAGTTCAGAGTGATCATTTCAAGGCATTAAAGGTTTAAAGAATAAAATCTAAACATATTGAGTAATTGGGTAAAACCCAGAGTAAAATACTTAAATTAATAATGATATAATGATAACTTATGATTAAACCAATAATTAATATTGGTTTAACCAATGGTTGATGTTGGTTTGATTATAAGAATATTTACACTTACTCTTAAACTTGTGGAAGTACTTACAGATGAAACAAGTAACTGTAACATGGTATCAAATAATTGGAATAATGGATTATTCTTGGTTTCTTTTCAGAAATGTCTGTAATAACTCACATTATGATTATAATAAGAGTAACTAATAAGTAATGGTTATAATATTATGAATGAATGCTAAATCAGAGAAACTAAAAGGTTATAAATGTGATTTTGACATTGAACTTGAAATGTGTGAAATGTGTAACTGTAACTAAAGGTCACTGATGATGTGTTGGAGGTTGATGGTAGGTGAAAGGTCAGGGGAAAAGAGGAACTGATGGGAGAGCAGAGGTGACCAAGGCATTAGGTCATTAGAACAGACATCATGTCTCCAAAACGGTGATGGATATGAGATCATCGGTCCAAGCAGTCAGCCAATGAGACAGGCACAGCTCTGTGAAGTTAGCTGATTGTGGGCTGCTCGATCTGGCTAGTTCACAGGGTGAAAAAGGGTGGGACATCTGGAGGCAGAGGTCATTAGAAACCAGGCTAGTCTTTCTCGCGCCCAGCTTAAACAGAATGTCCTCTATATTCTCATCTGTAGTAATACTCAGGAGTTAGAGGCTTCTCGGACCCATTAGACAGAGAGCTGGGAAGCACATCTCCCTCCTCTCTACTTCCCCTCTCAGAAGGGGAAGTAGAGAGAGAAGAGGGGAGGGGGATGTTGCGCAACAACAATGGTCAAAACTGCAAAATAACACATTAATAAACAACAATAAACATCATATGGTAAAACTTCAACATAAATAACATCCGTACAGAAAACAAACGTATATCGCAGCAGCAAACTTTCCTCCAACTTACCTATAGCAGCACAGAACAACGCTGTGAGGAAAGAGGGGGAAGCGGAGATGCTATGAGGGCTGAACCGAGCTACGGAACCCCAGGAGACACAAACGAAGCAGAGTGCAGAAGGGCGAACCCCGCAGGCAAAAACAACAAATAAAAATAACTGAATAAGATCAAATTCACAAATTCTCAATATCATATAAAATTAATTAGAAATTATAATTTAAAAAAAGTACATTTGTAACTCTGTTACACTCACCCCCACTGAATTTTATCGAATACGAGCATCAACCACACAGCATACATAACCGGAAATAACACAAATCACAGATCACCTGGGGTCGACATTGTGAACACAGACAACTAATGTATCCCATAAGGATGAAGTGGTATGAGGGTAGCGCTAATCCCCCAGTCCATCAACTGCCTACAGGGTGCCTTGTACACCCCGCAAGACCCAACACACAGTGTAGTACAGGCTCATCACACAATACAAAATGAAAATATCACGTCCAGACAAAAAAACGTCAGACCTAAAAAGATTATAGGCTAGCCGGTGAAGAAATCAATCAGTAAAGGCGTGGAACATTGATTTGCAACCAGCTCAAACATCGAACTTGTTCTGAACATCTTGCCTGGACATAGTCTGTATGAGCCTGTTCACAGGTTTGACTAGGCGACCGAATCTAGACCTAACTTCCGTCTGTGCAGTATAGTCATCATAGTGCACAGTTGAGGTCTGGGCAACAGTATGCAGAATAGCAGAAGCACCACCTGTACTAAGGCTGGAGTCTGGGCCCCTTACAGCCACCGGGACGTCCACAACGGTCATAGCGGCAGAGTTACCTCCCACAGATTGACTCGTCATGCAGCCCACGGGCAAAACTGAACGGTGTTTAGGACTGGAGGTCATGCTCTGTAAGTCCGCTACATCCCCCACTGATTAATTTGGCTCAAACAGTTGTGTTATCCATTCAATGGTTCTCATCTGAGAATCCACAAGCTCCGGATCAGGCAAAGGGTTCACCACCCCTTCCAGAACTCCAGGTAAGTCCCCAACACTGCCACAGTCAAAACCAACACTTGTCTCATGCAAGATTCAGTTGTCGCTCTAAAGCGACATTTTCTCATCTCCTCCAAAACCATCTGCTTCCGGGACTGAGGATGCATTAGCAGAGAGTGAGATGGCAGAAGCAGAATCAGATACTTCATATGAAGAATCCACTGGGAGGTAACTGACCTGCAGCATGTTCCTGTGAACCACCTCTTTCTGTCCAGTGACTGTGTCACAGATCTTGTACGTGTCGTTGGATTAATACCCATCACAGTGTTGATTGTCGATTCCCACCAGTTAGCAAACTTCCTCTCACCCCTCTCTTTCCTGTTAGCTAAGAGCACTCTGTCACCGACGGCAATGCTAGTACCTTTAACTTTCCGGTTGTACAACTTTTGAAGCATGGTCCTGAGCAATTGTCATTGCCTCCTTCAGGTCATTGGTAAGACATGCTACATACTGGTCATAGTTTCCCACAGCAGAGTCATCAAGGACTGCATGAAAGAGGACATCGACAGGCAGGCAAGGGACCCGGCCAAACATGAGGTAAAAGGGGGGATAACCCGTTGTCTCATGAAACGCATAGTTATACATAAAGGTCAGTGTCTGTAAACGTCGTGGCCAGTCAGCTTTCTCTTCAGGGGACAGTACACGGATCATGCCACCTAAAGTTCGAATGAACCGCTCCACACTTCCGTTCCCCATTGGATGATATGGTGTTGTGTGCGTCTTTCTGACACCTGAGTCTCTGAGGAGCTCACTTATCAGCTGACTTTCAAAATTAGCCCCTTGGTCACTATGAATTCTCTCAGGAAAGCCAAAGAAACAGAAATATCGGTCCCAGAGAACCCTTGCCACCTGCTTAACTGTTTGGTCTCTACATGGAAATGCTTGAGCCATTTTTGTAAAGTGGTCAGTAATCACCAAGACGTCAACAGATCTGTTTCTAGAATCTTCGGCTGACCAAAAATCAATACATGCAAGTTCAAGCGGTCTGGTTGATGTTATAGTGTCCATTAAGTGTCCAGTAAGACCATTGAACCTGCCCTCAGGTTCAATGGTCTTACTGACAATGCATCGCTGACGATGTCAAACATGGTCTCTGACATCCCTGTCTAGAGTCAGCCAGAAAAATCTCTGCCTTGTCAAGCCGAGGCTCCTGAACTGAGCTTGATGGCCTGCTCTGTCATGAACTCCATGAAGTACCTCAGTCTTGAGCGAGTCAGGTACAATATACTGGAATCGTTTCACTTTGGTTTTCTGGTCCCAAGAAATCCTGTATAGCAGTAGTTCTCAACCCCCGGTCCGCGCAAGAAATAATTAAATATTTCCGTTTTATGTATTATTTGAGTCTGGAGGATCTTTTATTTTGAAAATTCTTTAA
>NW_015115609.1:21267-39753 GCF_001443285.1 Poecilia latipinna
ACATAAAGAGAAAATATTTCCCACTCAAATAAAAGGCCTGAGTGTATACTTAAAATCCAGCTTTGGTTTTCTGGTCCCGAGAAATCCTGTATAGCACACCGTTTCGTACAGTTAGTTTATCCCAGTGCTTTAGATACTTTGTCACAGAGATGGACTCTGTGAACCTTTCTCTTCTAGAGGGTCTTCTATGCCTCTCAACATAGTGTGATGTGAGAGGCATGAGAGAGTTCTGTCTTCCAACTGTCTGTCTTGACCAGATGGAATGAGCTGAGGCAGATGATGGACCATTTCAATGACGGGTTCTCGCACCAGCATCCCACTCCACTCGTGAGTGTAACACAGCAGACACATCCTCCATTGCAACAGACTGAGGGAGCAGTTGTAGTGGGCTGCATGTTGACTGACTGTTAACACTCACTGACAAAGATTCTTTCTGACCACTGGATGATCGGAAGGCAGTCTGGATTGAGGAGTTTGACACATCTCTAACTTCAGCGAGAAGACTAGCATAGGGTTCAGTGAGCAGCCTGTGGCCAACAGTCTCCCGAACAAATGGCTCACGACTCTTGATGTCAAAGTTGTAACTTGCCAATTTAGCCACCCAGCATTGCTCACAACAGTCCAGTTTAGGCTTAAACTGGACTGTCAGGATATGAGTTAATGGATTTTTATCGGTCCAGACTGTGAGTTTATGGCCTTTCAACCAGTGGCTGAACTTGTCACAGATAGACCATTTCAATGCCAGAAACTCCTACCTGTGAGCTGGGTAGTTCTTTTGTGACCGGGACAGAGACTTGCTGGCAAAAGCAATGGGCCTGGCTCGTGTCTCACCCTGCTGAACCTGAAACAGAACAGCACCTATGCCATCCAGGGATGCATCAGTGGATAACACGAAAGATCAGGTGAAATCCGGGTGAGCCAAGACAATGCTTTGTGTCAGTGAGGACTTCAGTTGTTCAAAGGCTTGTACGTGTGTCATAGTCCAGTCAGAGGCTTTCAACTTTCTGGATGGGAGTTTATTCTGATGACGTTTGCCTTTCCTTTTGTCACCTTTTAGTAGATCAAACAGCGACTTGGCGTTGGCAGAGTACCTGGGCACGAAATGTTGATAGTAGTTTATCATCCCCAAAAAGGATGCTTCTGAGATGGAGTCACACCATCTGATTCCATGAGTTGAGCAGTTGTCATGTTGGTGATGACCTCGACCTTACTTGGGTCTGTTGAAACACCAGCTTCACCAACAATGTCGCCAAGAAACTTGACGGATCTCCTAAGAAAGAAACACTTTTTGGGAGCCAGTTTCAAATTGTGGCTATGCAACCTAGCAAACACCATCTCCTGGTGCCGCAAGGCAGATTCCTCATCAGGTGCAAAAACCAACAAATCATCCAAATAGCACAGTAAGCTCAGATAGTTCTGGTCTCCGAATATGCTGGTCATCATGCGTATAAAGCTCCCAGGATTATTGCATAGACCCTGTGGCAGACGGTTGTATTCATATAAGCCCATAGGAGTGGTAAAGGCTGAATACTTCCTGTCATCCTCGTGGAGTGGCATGTTATAAAACCCAGAGGTCAAATCCAAGGTACTGAACAGACTGTTTCCCCCCAATGGTGCCAGGCAGTCTGCCTGATGGGGAAGGGGATGGGCATCCCTCAGGGTTCTCTTGTTCAACCAGCGAAAGTCTGTGCAGATACGAAGATCTCCATTCTTCTTCCACACTAGCACTAGAGGTGATGCATACTCGCTTGTGGATTTCCTGATGATCTCCTTCTCTTCTATCTCACTCAGGACTTGCCGCAGTTTCTGATACTGGCCAGGGGGTACTCGCCTGTATGGAAGCCGGAAGGGTCTGGTGTCGGAAAGGTTAATACGATGCACAAACCCCTTTGCTTCCCCACAGTCAAGATGGTGGCGGGAAAACAAACTCTCATACTGCAAAACAACATTAGCCATTCTTGTCCTGCAGTCCTCAGAAACTTCACAAGACTCAATATCAACATCACCGAGCCCAACTGATCTGAGCATCTCTTTGACCAAACCGGCATCCGCACTTGGTGGCATGACAGATTGTCCAAAACCAGCAAGTCGAATCTCTGTGCACTCTGCACCATCCATGTCCTTCAGCGCTACAATGGGGTAAACATCAGCTAGCTTTGTGTTGAGTCTCAATAATACAGGTCTTTCAGACATGTTGATGAGCTTCAATGGAACCCACCTGTCTCCCCACAATGTAGTCACAAGCTTAACAGCCAGAACACCCTGGGGTACTGAGCGGGATGATGTGGGCTCTGTCATGATGGTGCTGCCTGGAGAAACAGAAGTGTTTCTGGGTAGTTTTCCCTACACGAGATACTCTCGCCCAGGCTCAAGGTAGGTAGCTGAGTTACACTTTACAGTACCAACCTTATCAGGAGCATTTCCATCCTTCCATGGATTAAGACCAGACAGCATGGACAGGAAAGGTTCAGTTTCCGGATCCCCAGAAGGACACGGGGTGGACACCGTCTTCCAGTAGGACTCACACTGCTTGGATTGATGCAGGATGTGTTTTATGACATTGGTGCCTAGTATCAAGTCATCATGCTGACCTGGAACAACGAGCGTTGGAACCACCATTTTACAGCCATATACTTCCATCTCCACATCAAAAGCGCCTTTAGGCTTAACTCGAAGTCCGCCACATCCAACAAGAACCACATCCACATCAACTATGTTTTGGTCAGTTATCACTCCAGCCTCTTTCAGCTTCATTTCAGCTGCCTCACTGATGCTGCAGGCCATTGAACCACTGTCAAGCATTCCGCCTGTAACCCAGTGTTAAAAACACAACAAATCAATAGATGTTGATTTAATCTTATTCTACAACGAGATTAAAAAAAATGGTAATAAAGTAAAAAAAAAAAAGAATATGTTTGTAAATATGTTCATAAATATTGATATAAACAGTGCTAAAAATCTTTAAAACCTGTGAAATATCCCTTTAGTGATTGCTTTTAGTGACAGATTAAACAACCAATAACTGGCACAGTCTGATTTCACATCAGCCAATCAGGTTGATTGTCCCGCCCCTTTAACTGCAACGCTGAGCTTTAACTCAGATTGCGTCTAACTCCCTTGAGAGCTGACGGTTGTTCCGTAAACTTCCTAGAAGATTACATTAAATTCTTTGAAGAATCCTGGAAATTGGTAAGGCAATGTTAAATTATTATCGCAGAATTCATCATTCAAAATAGTGAATCTGTTTTTTTTTTAAATTAGATCTCCAAAAGCGCTGTTCTAACAGCTGACCTCCGAAAAAAAATCCCTGGTTGTGTAGCATTGAAGCATCGGTGAGTAATTGCACGCGCTCAGCCGTTGGCCAGTAAATTTGCTAAAATAATGGCTAAAATATCTAATAACTGTTCAAATTTAATAAAAATTAAATTGTATTGTAAGCTTTATATCATTGTTGTTGTGTATGTTGTATTTGTCCTATGTGGATTTGCTTCTTTTCCCATTAGTACGTGTTTTAATATTTTGACATTGGTGTTATGGTGCTGTAATGCGGTTTTCTAATCCACATTTTAAATGTTAGATTTAGTGTTATAAATGTACTTTGGCACTTTTAGATTGAGATTTGAATTGTTGCTTTGTTGATATTAGCATCCTAAATTTTAAGATGCTTTACTTTGACCTTCTTCCAGGTCAGGTTTTTTTCTTATGGTGCACTTTTGGAACATTGTGCCAGAGACCTCAAGATCACCTTTACAAAGAACTTGGATGGCGAGCCCCAGCCCAGAGGACCGAGTGAACTGGTAGACAGTGACCCGACTGGTCACCAGCCGTGAAACATAAAAAATAGTTCAGACACATTGAGAAGACTAAACAAACCTTGAAAGAACAATTGACAGATATCCAAAAGACTGGGTTATTTTTTTAATTTAATTTTTTTAAAGCGCGCAATTTTTGTTTATTTGTACAATGTGGATCCACAATGTTGTTTATATTAAATTTAATTTTATTTTTTTAAATTAAATTCTACTTTTTATATATACATTGTGTGCTCTCCTCTGTTGTTCACACCTAGGCTCCCCCGAATTTAGAATCTTCTGATCAGGCCCAAATTCCTTATACTTTGGTAGTGTTGGTTTTAGTAAAGTAAATTAACTTAACTTGCTATCTACTATTAAAGGTATTTAAAGTAACCCTTCTTGTGGGTTACACGCCCATTTTAAATGTCCCACCTATGTTCACAGGGGTGTAGAAAATACTGTCACTGCTGCTAACTCTGTGAACATTCTGATAGACAACAACTCCTGAGCTACTACATGAACTCTTCTCTGAAGTATATACAGTCTCAGCATCTGACATGTCATCAGTTTGGGAGTTATTAGTGTGACCTGCACTGCCTCCCTCCAAATACAGGTCCACTAGTTTCCCTCCGACTGGGAAGGATTTTTCATGGGGCAATTTAGTTTGGTGTGACCAGGGGCAAAACAAACGAAACACAGTCTTTCAGACATGCAGTGCGAAGTAGTGGTGTGACTTGAGTCATTACAGACTTTGCAACCTGCCTCTCTGCTGCGTTGTTCACGAGGCACATGCTGGAACCTCCCACCCTGGGTAGGACGAAAAGTACTGCGTTGCTGCATCCTCTCCATCTTCTGCTGAAACATGTCAACCATTCGAGTGAGAAAGCTCTCCTCTGATTGCTGAAGATGTTGTGTAACAAGTGGGATTGAGTTTTTGATTCTAGTGTCCTGAGAGCCACCCTGACAGGAAGCTGCTGGAGACTGGCATGAAGAGTGATGTTGAGATTGGAGAAAGGAGGGTGAAGGTAATGAGCATAACAATGGTAAGGAGAGTAACAATCCTCATAAGCTGCCAGGCCAGGTGACACTGGGATAGGCTGCTCTGGGTTGATGGCAGCAACCTGGCTTCTTAGCTGTGGAGCACCAGCTGCTTTGCTAGCTGCCCTTAACTCTCTCTGGTAGTCATCAATCCTTAACTGAACATCACGTGAAGTCCACTCACGAGCTGGCTTACACTTCAAAATGCAGGATAACTCTGGGTCAGGACAGTGTTTGACGAACATGAGAGCCACTTCATCATTCATCCTTTTGTTTCCCACTTTTACGCTGACTCTCAAAAGCTAAGTCTGCTGCCTTGTTTAGTCTTATCCAATAATCAACCTGTGTCTGGGCAGAGTAGCATAGAAATCAGTGAGGGGGAGACATGATGGGGTTTCACTGAAGTAATGGAGAAGAACATCATATATCAGTGCAGGATTCTTTTTAACATCAAGTGAAGGATCACTGCGCAATGCAATCTGCACCACATCCTTTGCTTTGCCCATTAAGTGGCACATGATCTCTTCTCCTTGACCACAGGTAGGTATTTCTTGTTTTCTGAGGTGCATTTTAGTCAAGTCAATCCAGTCACGGATTGAACATCTATCAGTGTGGTTGCCTCGATATGTCTGAAGCACCCTATCAGGTTTAACATGGACTGTCACATGAGATAGTTCATGTCTGTCACTGTCACAGCATGAGTTCTGAGTGCCACAAGAAGGCTGAGGCTCACTATTCATATTTACAACACCAGCTGACATTAGTTTAGAAACAATTGATTCACCAATTTGTGCACCTAACTGCCCAACCATGTCTGTAAGGCGATGAAAGGCATCAACATCACTGCAGGGTGTGGAAGTAGGGGGATTCTCCCTCATGAACCCATCAGTAGACTGCTACAGCCTTGGCTCTGCCATAGCCCTGATTCTGCACTAGCATCATATGTGAGTTTTGAATATCCTATCTTGATATCTTGAATATCCTCCACTGTCAGCAGTACGGCTGAACCACACTCCTCGACCTTTAGGCAATTTAGGAGTAGTAAACTGATCCATTGCTAACACACCAGCTACGTTTAACCATAAAATGTACCACAGTACATTTTTTGGTTTTTTTTGATTTCCAATCAAAAAAAAAAAAAAAAAACAAAGCAGAACAATCACTTTTAATGGGATTGACATTAAAAAAAATGTAGCACACCATAAAATATACTGCTCAAAAAAATAAAGGGAACACTCAAATAACACATCCTAGATCTGAATGAATGAAATATTCTCATTAAATTCTTAGTTCTGTTCAAAGTTGAATGTGCTGACAACAAAATCCCACAAAAAATCATCAATGGAAATCAAATTTATTAACCAATGGAGGCCTGGATTTGGAGCCACACACAAAATTAAAGTGAAATGTTCCCTTTATTTTTTTGAGCAGTATATATATGTATACATATATATATATTTTTCATCTCTCGCCCATTTCCATCTTGTTCCAGTCATCAAGGTGCTCTGGTTCCCCAGCACCTGACGCAGACTTGTTTGGCCGGGCGACGTCTGAGCTGGCATGTTGTGCTTATCAATGTCTCTCATGGTATGAGGTAGGCTATATAGCTCCAAGGGTCTTGCCTAAGGACCCACACTGCACAGCTCAGTTTCACTGTTGTAACTGTTTGCCCCAGCCTGGATTTGAACCCGGGTCTCCCAGGTGGAAGACTGGTGACTTACCCACTGAGCTATACAGTCATGAACTTCACTCAGTAATCGTAAAAGAAAAGTGTTGTAATTCAGAGTCTCTTATTGACCTGACCACAAAAGGATCCTGAACTGTAGAACAGATCAGGCGCACAGCAACCACGGCAAAGAGCGTCGAGCTGATCTGTACTCTAGATCCAAAGGGTCACACCACCAGTGTAACGGGTGGTATGAATGAGTCTCCAGAAGCAACTCAACTAGGCTTCAATGAAATCCTTTATTCTGGGGGAGAAGAGTAAAAAACAAATCAACCTCCTCTTCAAGTCTCTCCCTGCACTCCAGCCTAAATGTGAGAATAAAAACAATGTTCAACCGAACTGGGTTGTTCGCGCCAAAATAAAAAAAAGAAAATTATAATAAAACTGATTATAAAACCCCACAATCATGGTCAAAACTGCAAAATAACACATTAATAACAATAATAACAATAATTAATAACAATAAACATCATATGGTAAAACTTCAACATAAACAACAACATCTGTACAGAAAACAAACGAATATCGCAGCAGCGAACTTTCCTCCGACTTACCCACAGCAGCGCAGAACAACGCTGTGAGGGAAGAGGGGGAAGTGGAGATGCTATGAGGGCTGAACCGAGCTACGGAACCCCAGGAGACACAAACGAAGCAGAATGCAGAAGGGCGACCTCCGCAGGCAAAAACAACAAGTAAAAATAACTGAATAAGATCAAATTCACAAATTCTCAATATCATATAAAATGAATTAGAAATTATATTTTAAAAAAGTACATTTGTAACAATATATGCGTCCAGTTTTTGGTTTTTCCTTGCTCTCTTTTTTTCCATCCTTTTCACTTTGTCGCCCCATGGATCTCCACTCCTGTTAACTTAGTCCTTAAAAATGCTAGCTAGTTTGCCATCTGTTGTCAAGAGACTGATGATGACGTTGGTGGACGACTGGTGACAAGTTTTACACAGAATGCACTTGGAGACAAGTACGATTCTCTTGTAATTTTCCGTGTCATAGAGTGAAATGTAAGAATAAAGATAATGCCAGTCAAGTATCATAACATTTTATTCAATATTTTACACCCACAATGTCACTAAAAACAGTCGGTCTTGTAAAGTTTAAGCAACCATGAGTAAACAATGTCTCGGGCAGCCTATTATATAATTCACTGGGGTAGATATTCTCATTGTTGAATGTATCCATTTTATTCCTACGTTCCATGATGCTTTGCGTGAATTATGGGAGCAACTTCCGCCACAAGCCGGAACTTCCATTTGTTTACCGGCTTTTGTATCCCCTGGTACGCCTATGGGTGTGGGGTTGGTTTTCAGAAACTGGGCTTGGCCCTTAAATTCCAGTGAAAAGAACTCTGAATACTTCAGCATACCAAGACATTTTGGCAATTCTATGCTCCCAACTTTGTAGGAACAGTTTGGAGCTTGGCCCTTCCTCTTCCAATATGCGTGTGTAGCAGAGCACAAAGCAAGGTCATTAAAGACATGGATAGCAGAGTCTGGTGTGAATGAACTTGACTTGTCCTGACCTTAACCCGACAGAATACCTTTGAGGAGAATTAGAGCTGAGAATGAGAGCCAGGCCTTCTCATCCAACATCAGTATGTGACCTCACAAATACACTTCTGGAATAATGGTCAAAAATCCCTATAAACACATTCCTAATGCTTGTGGACAGCCGTCCCAGAAGAGTTGAAGCTGTTCTAGCTACAGAGGGTGGACCAACTTTATATTAAACCCTATGGATTAGGAATGTAATGTCACTTAAACTCATATGTGAGTCGAGGTGAGCGAATACTTTTGGCAATATAATCTAAACCTATCGGTCAGTGTTACCTTTTGAAAACATGTAAACATGTTTACATACCAACGACCTTAGGAATTAGTGTCAATGTTAAAGATTGATTTCCAATTATTGTATTTAAATGACAGGATTTAAGTAGTGATACGTAGCATTTGAAAGAAAAAAAAAGTGAAAAGATTCAGAAAAGCACCTGAATCTTTTCACATATTTTTTAAGCCCGTTTAAAAAAACCTTTGTGTAAATGCACTAATATCCTTCATGAGAATAGCATGCCTGTTTTAATATGTAAAGCTGGAACATTTAGATGCACTAAAAGCTCATATTAGGATCCTACCTTCATAAAATACGCATGGTATCATACGTTGATCTATCAAAACTCCATCAAAATAACCTACTGAGTAAATACGAGTGTAAAACATCTTGCTACACCAGATCACCAGATTCCTTCATTTGAGTATTATTATAAAATATAGCGGTAGCACACATGTTGATGAGCTGTTGCCTTGCAGCAAGAAGGTTCTGGGTTCGAGTCCTGGCCCCAGTCTTTCTGCATGGAGTTTACATGTTCTCCCTGTGCATGCTTGGGTTTTCTCAGGGTACTCTGGTTTCCTCCCACAGCTCAAAAACATGTGACTGTCAGGTTAATTGGCCTCTCCAAATTGCCCCTAGGTGTGAGAGTGTGTGCATGGTTGTTTGTCTCTGTGTTGCCCTGCGACAGACTGGCGACCTGTCCAGGGTGTACCCCGCCTCTCGCCCGGAACGTTAGCTGGAGATAGGCACCAGCACCTCCCGACCAACAAAGGGACAAGGGTGTAAAGGAAATGGATGGATGGATGCACACATGTTGATGCACTAAATGTCATGAGTTGGTGATTGGTAGTGAGGATTTAGACACAGTGAACCCAGGTTGTAGTGAAAATAGTGGTTTAATGATGAATCTCAGAAGAATACAGAAGTCCAGGCAGCACAGGTGAGCAATAAGACAAAGAGAAAGTACAACTTTACCCTAACCTGCCTCGAAGCTTTGTTAATTTACGTTTTCTAATTTAGCACACCATGTTCTGGCCGAAACATTACTTGCATTGCATGGAGCTCTGACTTCAGCCTCCGAGTTGTTGACGAATGCTAAGTGTTAGCAGCATAACAATTTTCAAGTTCGGCCCGTGGAGATTTTATTGATTGATGATAATGCCTGGGTTTTCATTGTTTTTGGGGGACCTATAGGCATCCTTAAAATGACTGGCGCAATGCCTGGAGTACGGCATCCTTTCTCCTCCGGGAAATGCTGGTTGAAAGTAAACAGCGGGAAGAGCGCTGCAGGAGTATTTATACAGGTAAGTGCATAGACTTAACACGGCAGGCGGCTTAGTTGATGAATTGATGGTTACAGTGTAAATGTAGCTTTACGGATGAACCGTACAATAAATTTCATATCATCCCGTTCTTAAACAGGTGGTGGAAATCATATTGGCGGTACATGGCTGGTAGATGAATTTCTGAGTGTTACGAACAAAGGTGCCGTAAATATCCCGTATTGCTCCCTCACCAAAGCTTGACAAGTATGGGGCAACACTGGTATTATGCCAAATTTATCAATATTTTATTTTATAAATTTTTTACTCTATTAATCGTTAGGATAATTGATAGTTTACTTGATTACTAAAATATTCGTTTACAACAGCCCTACTGGTAAGGCACAACACAGGAACTAGGGAGACATCCGTCACACAACAAGGACCCCATGGGGAAACACAGAAAAAAATGGGATTAAATACACAGAGGAATAATCAGAATAATGAGGGACAGCTAGAGACAATCAAGCGCGAAAAACCCGAGACAACACGGAGACTCAATAGACTAGGAACATACACAAAAAAAACCCCCAAATCCTTACAGTACCCCATAACCACCGTCAAAGGGCAGCTCCTAGACATCTTTGAAAGGTCCAAAACAAAAAATGACCCAACCAGGGTAGTCGAAGGGGCGCTGGACAGAGGGCATGAGTCCAGAAGTAAACACAATGAGAAACAAAATAACTAAAATACCAAAACATCACGGCGGAATCTGCCACAAACTGTCTGGTGGATGGCAACGAAGGAGGCAGACCCATCGCAGCGGGTCTGGCGGGCAGCCAGAATACTGCATGTGCCCACGAAGAGTGTTCAGTGGGTGGCCGGTAGGCCGAACAGACCCACAAAGAGGCTGTGGTGGGTGGCCAGGAGGTCACACGGACCCGCGAAGAGGTTCCGGAGGGCGGGCTGGAGGCTGGCAGGACCCACGGAGAAGCTCTGGAGGGCGGTCGGATCCATGAATAATCTCCTGAGGCCGGCTGGAGCCACGAGGAAGTTCTGGTGGTCGGCCCAGAAGCCGGCTGCGGCCACGAAGAGGACCTGGAGCACCGACTGTCCGCACAGATAAGGCTCGAGGAGGTCTAGGCTCTGCCTCGGATGGAGCACTGGGAAACTCAGACAGAGCACTGGGGGAACCCGAAGGCTCACTCACTAGGGCTGTAGGTGCGGCTGGTCCTTGAGACAGAGGGGAGAATGGAGCTGTGGAGGATGACAGAGAGCAGAAGATGGGAATATCCGGCTTTGGAGGTAGTGGCTCGCTGATCATAACAGCAAAAGCTGCTTGGCAGTGCCACTCTGCCTCCTCCATCAGCTTTGTTCCATCCAGTAAGTGAGCTGGAGACAATTAAGGGCAAAACAGGACGACACAGAGACTCAATAGACTAGGAACATACAAGCAAAAAAATAATAAAATCCTTACATTAAAACAGTTTCATCACTATATCCTACCTGGTAAATCCGTAGTGGATGTCGATGTACCAAAACTCTTCATCAGGGTATTCTACTAGTTTCATATTGGTAGGTGGCACATCTTTAGCTGCTAAATTTGTCAGGGTTGGTGACAAAGGACATAAAAATGAGCCAAAATGCAAATGGCGGCGGGCATAATGTAGATTTGTTTAAGCTATTTAAGACTTGACTTGTCAAGAACATAAGCATTCACCAAATAACATGTAAGACGCACAAGAATCAAGTCACACTTTACAAGAACGCATTAGTTGTTTTGACATCCATCATGGCAGAGTGGGCAGAGTTCTGAAGAGCGCGATGTCACGTGCAAAGGGTCAGTGAGCAGGCAGTGAGAGTAACAGACTCCAACTGCAGCTAATTCAAGCTTGGAGTAGTAGAGGACACCGAGGATTTTCAGTTTTCGTTGTTCTTTGGTAGTACACTGATTTCAGTTGATTTTCTTCAAGTCTTCCCATGTGACGTTACTTAGCATTCAATGTTTCTCCTTTTAGATAATTGATCTCTGGTTGCTGGATGTTAGAAGTGCTCTGATGCTTCCACCTTTGTGGACCTGGTTTATTTTCAATGCCAGATGTCATCTTCTGAATTGTCCCTGCTCCTCTTTTATCTGCCGCTCTTACTCACCCATTTGATCCACCAATTGTCAAACCACCTTTTTTTATATACTTTATTTTTAATATGATTTTTATACTTTTACAACCAGGCAAACCAAAACAGCAGCAACAACAAAGTAATCACAACATGAAAAATAAACAGCACTCAGAACAGATAGGTCACCAAAGGAGGGAGACAGCAATGCATTACAAAAAGATAAAACTAAACAGACAGATTTTTGACAAACAGGTTACAATCCACGAAGAGTCAAACTGGTGGAAATTTCTCTCTAGATTTAACAAGTCCTGCCATTCCATCCAGCACCAAACCAGATTTACCACCCTGAATAAAGAATCGATACAGACTCAACTTACTTTCGAATTCTAACCCTCACCCCCTAAATCACCAAAAACGCTTGGAAAAAGTATACCCAAATTAAATCAGCTGCTGTTCTTGAACAATTTGGAGTACAAGTTCAGTTAATTCGGGTTCACTATGTAATTTCCTATAATATATTTCAAATGACATGTATTTTGTCTGGTGTGAAACACATCTGGTTGGAAATGTTTTTTTTTTATTTTAAAGACGTATCTGTCTAGTTGCTTTAGTCGCCAGGCCAATATTTTTTTTGCTCAAGGTCCATTTTCATAAGTTTGTTTCTTATTTAGTTCCACTTTTATCACAGCAATATGCTGTAGAAGAGTAGAGTCTTTGGTTTCAACATGCTTCTGCTTTAATGTGTTTAGCTGTTTAGTCAGGTTATTGAATTGCCCAGATTTTTCTTCTTCCTTAATGCCCACGTTATAATTTTCCCACGCAGTGCTGCTATTGCTGCATCTCATAATGTACTTGGAGACATTTCTCTGCTGTTATTAAATTCTACATATTTTATAAATTCTTTGTTAATGAATTTCTCAAATTTATTATTGTTTAACAGAGCTGTGTTAAGTCTCCATATTGCTGTCTTAAGATGAGCATCTAATTATGTCATTTCAAGTATACCCCAGAGCGACACATCCCTAGTTCTAATACTACAGTCCAGGACCCTGTATCTGTCGGCTCTAAATAGGAAAAAATTAATTCTTGAGTCAACGGCATGAGAGTGAGAGAAAAAAGTGAACTCCTTAGCCAATGGATGGTGTTCCCTCCGGACATCAATTAAGCCAATCTTTCATTTTTCATACAGTGATACAGAGTTGATTTTTTTTTAAAGGATTTGAGGAATCCAGGGAAGGATGCAGTTGTGCATTCCAGTCTCCTTTGCATATCAAAACGGCAGAGCTTTATGGCAATATGAGATCAAATATTTGATCATTAAATATTTTATCATGTCCTGGAGGTCTAAATAAATTGAGTAAAGTTACTTCATTAGAGTCTAGTGATCCCCTCACCAAAACAAAATGACCTTCTTTGTCTGTAATCTGTTTGGATTCCTGAAAGTCCACATTATTTGCAGTTAGTATTGCCACGCCCCTAGTGTGTCCATCTGGATGGGAAGAATAAAATGTCTTTTTAACCCCCCCTGCCCCACGCCCCTATTTTTTTCATGGTTCTCTTTTGTTAAATTGGTTACTTGCCAGAAGATTATGAGTTGCTGTTCTCTCTTCATCTTAGCTATGAGCTCTTAGCTCTTTTGATTGGATTTTGTAACCCGTGAACATTAATAGTTTATATTTATATTGCTGTTGAGACATAAATCTTTAAATGAATAGATCCCTCTAACTTGCATATCCAAAGCGACCTTATTATTACAACATAAGTAAAAATCAAAAACAAAGAACTTGTAACTTGAAAACGTACTAAAGGAACTACTTCCAAAACAAAATGACTCATTAGGGAGTCCTGGGTGAAGAGAAAAAACCCAATGAGACTTTTTTCATGGGGGTGTCTCCAGTGCAAACTGACATAGCTCGGTATGAGTATAAGCTCAGTTGACAATCGGAACCTTTAAACCGGCTCCCGAAACATCGGTCAGGTATTATCTATTTTTTACAATCAGTAATGTATTTCTTGTTAACATTAGCTAAGGTTAAATGAGATATTATTATAATAATGTCTGACAGTGTCTCTTTATGAAAATATTTGGTTCTTTGTCCACACACTGGATCAGATCACCGAGATTGCGAATCTTACTGCATTGATTTTAAGAGCTTATCTTGGAGAGGAGGCTGCATCCCCGGCCTCATGATGAAATCCGCTGAGTTTTCTCTGTACCCTCTCCATGTGCGTCCAAGTTCCATTGTTTGGTCTCCACCATCTCCCAGGACAATCTATCCAGTTTCTCTATCGGTGCTGTGGTGGGGGGATCATCGTTGCTGCTGCAATCAGGAGCAAGACCCCTCTTTTTCAGAGCCTTCATGGCATCCGCTGCGCTGTTAAATGTGACCGTTTCACCATCAAAAACAGAGCTTGACTGGCAGCGGGGTTTGGAAGCAGATAACCTTTTCTTTCAGGAGTTTTCTGATAGGGGCAGGGCCGGACTTAGGAGGGTGTGGGACCCTGGGCTTGAGCCAAGGTGTGGGCCCTACTTTACTTAATCATCATTATACAGTTGCATATATATTTCCTTCCCTTTGGGTGGTCGGCACTTGGCCGTGACTTACTTGTGGAACTGATCCTATCCACAAACTTTGGTCATAAAAATCAGCCACTGTCCACCATGAGAGAGGGGTGATGGACAGTCCCTCCCACCAGGTCATCTCTCCATGCAAGGTTTACAACAGTCACTCCATGGTTGCCAACTCTTTTGCTATATTTTGCACACACACGCACAAGAAAACTTCAGTAAGTCAGATTTTTAAAAATCGGTGATCGGCCAGAAAATTGCTACCGGCGCACCTTTAATGAATGTAAAGATCATTACTACAAACAAAATATACTTAGTCGTTATTAAAGAAATTCTTGAATATGCCTATTCAACAGAGCTTTCCTAAGGAAGAAAAAATTGACAATGTTCTCTATCCATCCTCTATGCACGGTATTTATTTATCCTTCTACATTTCTATCTTTATCTGTCTCCCTCCATCTTTCAATTTTTATCAACTGTATCTTTCTCTGTAATTATCAGGTTTATTTCCTTACCAAGTTCAGACAGTCAGGTTATTTCCCCTCTGAGAGCCAAACTTGGTCAACACTTTTATTCAGTGATGACTGGATTTTAGCTGCGTGTCAGGGCAGGGCAGGACACACTCGAGCTAATTTGTACAGTCGGCCCTTCGCCATATGATTTGGACAGTTCCTCCTGCTGCTGCTAGCTGGAAGCTAAAGCTCGTTCGGCTTTTTTTAAACTTCGCACTGAGTGCCAGCGAGCAAAGCAGTCACCATTTCTTTTCTGTGCCGTTAGCTGTTTTCTTTCTCTTTGAATCGTTCTGTTGCTTTTTTCACTCACAGAAACCCATTTGAAAGCTTCACTGACTTTTAGCATCGTTTAAAATACAAAACACAGCTGCAGTGGAAGGAGGATAACTCAGCCTGTGTTTGGGTGTACTCACCACTTGGAGCTGGCTTTCAAGATGCGATCTGGAGAAGAATTGTTTCTGATGTTTGTAAAGATGTTCCGATGCTTTAAAATTAACAACCATATTTTGACAGCTCCCTGCTTCTTGCTCAGCCCAGTAAGCTCACACGAACTCATCAGTTTTTATCCAAAGCCGCAGGATCAGTACCGTACGTATTATCTGTGGTCATCGCTGCACCTGGCGAAGAAGTTCACCCTTCCGCCGTCTCTCCTCGGGCACCGGATCAGTCAGAGATCCAGGTTAACAAGGTTAACGTCTTGAGAAGTGCAGAGGAACGATGGTTCTGCTCCATGTCCAATATGAGTTCTAAAAAACCCTGTTAGCTTGGATATTTTCTTCATCATTCTGTTGTTCACCATCGTGAGAAATCACTCCCTTATGCTCCGCCCCAAAGCGTAAGAAGCGTCCAACTTGAACCAATAATAATTAATCATTCAGGATGGACATTTCCCAGAACAAATGACACATTTTTTCAACAACAACACCAAAAATCCTCTTAGCCAGTGATAAAATTAAAGCATTCTGACCTTATTCATTCACAAAGCATTTTTCAGGGCCCCCGAAGCGCCCGGGGCCCCGGGCTGCAGCCCCGGTAAGCCCATGCTAAAATTCGGGCTTACATAGGGGCTTTCTTCTTCTTTTGGGTCTCTGACAGATACCCCTGGTCAAGCACAGGGATGCTTGGAAGGAGCACGGGGAGACTCACTGGGGGGCTTGGGCGGAGCAGATGGCCCGGGAAACAATGAGACCGGCAGCTCTGGTTTAGATGGAAGCGGCATTCCAGCCATTATGGAAAGAGCTGCCTCTCGTTCAAACATTGCCTCCTCCAACAACTCAAGTCCAACGAAGAGAGGTGCGGAGTCCAGCCTTCTAAGACCATTCTAATGGCAATCCCGAGACATCTGCAGACGGAGTAGGGTTTGGCCATGACACACCATAGACCTTTATAGTGGACTTTAAGTCATTGAAGTCCCTTTCAAAAATCAGGTCTGCTGGATCTATGTTAATTTTGTGCTCTGACCACTTCACCGTAGTACTTTTGGGTCAGGTCCTTCTGTCACAATATGGGTTTTTTGAGGTGAGGATTCATGCGGAGGACCCAGGTTGTGGTGTGAAAAAGGATAATTTATTCAAAGCTCTCACAGATTAACAGAAAGAAATCCAGGCAGCACAAGTGAACTAAGAGGCAAGGAACTCAACAATGGTAGCACTGGAATGAGGCAACGATGACAAAAGACAGCAAAGACAATGACAACGATCACACAGGGAACAAGAGACACAGGTAGGTTTAAATAGAACGGGATATTTGTTCTACAAGGGACAGCTGTGAACTTAAATAACTTCCACACAATGGCATGTTGATTAGCCCTAATGTTAAGAATTAAGTCATAGACTATATGTCATTACTTATTTACAATGGCAGCAACTGCCCAGGGCGGCATCTTGTGGGGGACATCATGAACTCCCATCCCCCCACCTTCCTTCCCTACACCTTTCCAGTTGCCCAATCACCCCTCCCCCTGCTCTTACAACTGGAGGATCTGAATGTCAAAAATATCTGAACATAAAATTATATAATCAAAACAGACACTGGTTGTTAAACCCTATATTTGTTTTTTTTTTTATAAAAAAAACATAAACATAGATTTCTCCAAAGATTCAGAACAATTAATCCTAGTTCTTAAATGATTAGCGAAGTATGGCATATAAAGGTCCATTTTTAAACGTTTTTAAGAAAAGAAATGTAGAGCTTTCAGCAAACTTACGTAGGGAGTGCCATTCATCCTGTCGTATTGTCTTGGTGATGTTGTAGGACAGATTTTTGGGTATTGCAGCTGACGAGTAATGGTACTTGATGTAGGAGCATCTTGCAATTGCACCTGTGTATAAAGTAAACAACAAAATATGGGAAATTATTCAGAATCATATGTACATTAAATCCCTGAAAGACTGCTATTCAACTTCAACAGACAGTAGACATGAAGCACTTTCACAGTTATTTCTGCTGAGCAGAATCCTTTGGAAATGGTCATCTCCCATTTTAATTTAAAACTTCAACATACTCAAGTAATTATATTGAATAAACAGATTATAATTATAACCAGGGCTGTTTTTAGCCATTTACCAAAACAAGATAAAACAAAACCACACAAAAAATAGTATAGTTGTTTTCTTGAGCCATAACCACACTTAAAAACTCACCAAATTTGGCACTAAAAGTCTGTTGAAAAGTTAAGTGTTGCAGGCTTTGCTGGACAAACAAGGCTTTCACAGTGGCTCCATAAAGTTAGGACAATTCCAAGGGCCACTGGACAACCGGGGGCCCCCCCCAAAATAGTTTTTTTTTTTTTAAATAGAAATGAAAAAAAAAATTGGGGCCCTGTCAATTACAAAATTAATCATATTGTGTTTTCTAAAATTGTTTTTAGCAGTAAAAATGTAATGTTACCACTCCCAGACCAAAAAGCACAAGTGTCAATTTGTAATAGTTTTTTCCTACAAGAGAGGAGAGTAGACTGTGTGAGATTATCAACCACAGGGTTTCCCCCAATGTTTTTTTTAAACCGGATTACAAGCGTCTCTGTTGCTCTGAGCATTTCACTAGCGGAGCAGATTTATTCCTAAAGGACAGGTTTATAATTGTCCTGTAAACTGTGGGTGTTTTATTTTGCATGGCGCACTGCTGCCATCTGTTGGACTTTTGGGGAACTGCTTTTACTTTTGTGTTGTTTAGTCAGTTCGGTAGTTAGCTAGTGATAGGACAGATGAACACGTCTGTTATGATCGGCGCATTCCAGGTCGAGTTTGTCGAAGCAAAGCCTGTAAGTTGCTACTTATACATCAAAACGATATGTTGACATATGAGAAAGAAGTAACTTGCTTATTGAATTTATGTTTAATTAGTTTTGGAAATACCTGCGGGCGATTTCAGTATGTTCTACATAATTGCTAACTAGCAGGCTGCTAAGTTTTCTTAGGCCGTTATGTAGCATTGCAGCTCATAGCATTCTGAGCTAGCTATTGTATCAGTTGTTATACTTCTAATGTATGAAACTGAATGTTAACACTTTTGTTTTCTGCTCTGAGCTCATCCTGAGTTGTTTGTGTTTTGGCAGTTTCACTCCATTCTACATGAAAAATAAAGGAAGATCTAATTAATCCTGACTCGTGTAAAAGGAGTTTG
>NW_015115609.1:41787-43560 GCF_001443285.1 Poecilia latipinna
CTTTGCTGGACAAACAAGGCTTTCACAGTGGCTCCATAAAGTTAGGACAATTCCAAGGGCCACTGGACAACAGGGGGCCCCCCACAAAATAGTTTTTTTTTTTTTAAATAGAAATGAAAAAAAAAATTGGGGCCCTGTCAATTACAAAATTAATCATATTGTGTTTTCTAAAATTGTTTTTAGCAGTAAAAATGTAATGTTACCACTCCCAGACCAAAAAGCACAAGTGTCAATTTGTAATAGTTTTTTCCTACAAGAGAGGAGAGTAGACTGTGTGAGATTATCAACCACAGGGTTTCCCCCAATGTTTTTTTTAAACCGGATTACAAGCGTCTCTGTTGCTCTGAGCATTTCACTAGCGGAGCAGATTTATTCCTAAAGGACAGGTTTATAATTGTCCTGTAAACTGTGGGTGTTTTATTTTGCATGGCGCACTGCTGCCATCTGTTGGACTTTTGGGGAACTGCTTTTACTTTTGTGTTGTTTAGCCAGTTCGGTAGTTAGCTAGTGATAGGACAGATGAACACGTCTGTTATGATCGGCGCATTCCAGGTCGAGTTCGTCGAAGCAAAGCCTGTAAGTTGCTATTTATACATCAAACAATATGTTGACATATGAGAAAGAAGTAACTTGCTTATTGAATTTATGTTTAATTAGTTTTGTAAATACCTGCGGGCGATTTGAGTATGTTCTACATAATTGCTAACTAGCAGGCTGCTAAGTTTTCTTAGGCCGTTATGTAGCATTGCAGCTCATAGCATTCCGAGCTAGCTATTGTATCAGTTGTTATACTTCTAATGTATGAAACTGAATGTTAACACTTTTGTTTTCTGCTCTGAGCTCATCCTGAGTTGTTTGTGTTTTGGCAGTTTCACTCCAAATAAAGGAAGATCTAATTAATCCTGACTCGTGTAAAAGGAGTTTGGCTGATGGTTAGTTTTGGTACAAGACGCCAAAGCGAGACCATTACAGTGAAAAGGCTTTGGAATCAGCCGAAACTTCGTCTGGAATCATCATGGATGATCATTACAGTGTGTCTCAAGTCAGCACAGGAAGCATACGTTCATCTGCATCACAGGTCAGCAGGGCTGCGTTAGCCCGCGCCAAAGCAGAAGCAGCACGTGCACGCGCATCTTACGCTGAACGAGAAGTACAACTTAAGCTGAATAAAGTGAAATTGGAAGCAGAATTGGAGTCCCTGAGCTTGCAGCGAGAGGCAGCAGCTGCCGATGCAGAAGCTGACATTCTGGAGGCAGCTGAGTGCAACAGTGGCCATTTTTCTGTTATGCAAAGGAGTAATGCACCAATACATGCTGAATCAGCAGAACACACATTGGAATATATTGAAGGACAAGCAAAGCATCAAGTCGACCTACAAAGTAAAGATTCCCTAAGCAACATACCACATCCAAAGGATGACTTTCCAAGAGAGAAAGTATCGAGCACCAACGTCACACATGAGCCAGTCAGAGTAAGTCAAAACATGGAGATGTTTCAGAACTCTTACAGGGAAATACCTTCAGGCTTATGTGCAGCTACCCACACCCAGTCATTACCCTCCAGCAACAGGAGATGATCGTGATAGGGCACCATTAAGACATCCACGCTACCCTAATCCAGCAGCTCGGCCCTATACATCACCAAATGTTACCAGCTCACATCCCCAAAGTCACAGAGACTCAATGTTTGACATTGCCAAGTATTTAGCACGACGGGATTTGGTGAGCACAGGCCTGAGCAAGTTCAACGACCAACCAGAAAGCTTCAGAGCAT
>NW_015115609.1:46892-61522 GCF_001443285.1 Poecilia latipinna
ATCTGCCTTTGTTAACGCAACCCAAGAGCTAGAGCTTTCAGCAAGTGAAGAGCTGGATCTTCTCACAAAGTGGCTTGGAAGGGAGTCAGCAGAACATGTGAAGAGGATGCGCCTTATGCACATTAGTAACCCTGAAGCAGCTCTCAAGAAAGCCTGGGACAGGTTGTATGAGTGCTACGCTGCACCAGAAGTGATCGAAAGTTCATTATTTAAACAACTTGATGCATTTCCAGCAGGGACTACAATAAGCTAAGAGAGCTGGGAGATCTTTTATTAGAACTCCAGGCAGCAAAAGAAGATGGATATCTTTCTGGATTAGATTTCTTGGATACAGCTCGAGGAATTAGTCCAGTCTTAGAAAAGCTTCCCCACAATCTACAGGAGAAGTGGATAACAGAGGGCTCAAGATTTAAGAGAGAGCATTATGGTTGTTTCCCACCATTCTGCTATTTTGCTTCATTTGTGAGTAATGAAGCCCATACCAGAAATGATCCCAGTTTCGCTGTTCCCAGCAGTTCTCAACCTACTGTAAAAGCTAAGTTATTTGTGCAACACACAGCTTCAAAATTTCCTGTAACGGTGCAAAAAACAGACTTAGAAGAGGGAAATGGCTCTGCTGTTCCTGCCACACCTGACAACCCAAGCAAGCATTGTCCAATCCACAAAAAAACCCCACCCTCTGAAGAAGTGCAAAGTTGTCCGAGCCAAGACATTGGAAGAAAGGAAAATGATTTTAAAAGACTGTGAGATTTGTTACAAATGCTGTGCATCCTGTTCCCATATTACAAGAGACTGCAAAGTTCTTACAAAATGCAGCGAATGCAACAGTGAACACCACATCTCAGCAATGCATCCCGGTCCACTTTCTAGTGAGTTAAAGACTACTTTAGCATCAGAGGTCAGTGAAATCGAAGAAGATCATTCTAACAACATCGCTGTGAGTAGCCACTGCACAGAGGTTTGTGGTGAAAGCCAAGCACCCATGTCCTGTGCCAAAATATGCCTCACTAAAGTGTTTCTTCAGGACCAAAGAGACAAAGCCATCAGGGTATATGCAGTAATTGATGACCAAAGCAACTGCTCACTTGCTAGGTCAGAACTGTTCGAGATGTTCAACATCCAGAGTCAGGTTTTTCCCTACTCATTGAAGACATGTTCAGGACTCACAGACATGTCAGGGAGGAAAGCTGCAGGACTGTGTATTGAACCAGTAAACGGAGGCGAATGCATAACTCTACCACCATTGATTGAATGTAACCAAATACCCAACAACAGGTATGAAATACCTACACCAGCTGCAGCTCTTCATCACCCACATCTTCAGTCCATCGCTTCACAAATCCCTGAAATTGATCCCAGAGCAGAGATACTTGCTCCTGCTTGGGCGAGATATTATCGAAGTGCACAAAGTTACACAGCAAATAAGTGGCCCAGTGAATGCTCCCTTTGCTCAGAAGCTTTACCTTGGCTGGGTAGTAGTCGGGGAGGTGTGTCTTCAAGGTGCCCACAGGTCAAGTGTATCATGCCACAAAACCACTGTTTTGCCTGGTGGTCGACCATCTTACATGACATCATGTGATGCATAAATACAGCTTCAAGAGAGAGCAAGCTACGGCGGGGAGAGCCCCTGGGGCACCACTGCACTGTCAAGTGAGCAAAGAGAACAAAGCATAGGAAAGACTGTGCTTACTGAAACAGGTAACGACAATAAGTTAGCACCATCATATGAGGATATTGTCTTTTTAAAGACCATGAAGACCCAAGTGTACAGAGATGAAGACAATACCTGGGTCACTCCGCTGCCATTCAAGGCACCAAGGCCAAGGCTGCCAAACAACCGTGAGCAGGCAGCAAATCGCCTCACCTCCTTGTGCCGCACGCTCAACCAAAAAGGGGAGATGAGAGAACAGCTTCATGAAGAAGATATTTGAAAACAATCATGCTGAGATAGCACCACCCCTTGCAGAAAATGAAGAGTGCTGGTACTTACCTTTCTTCGGTGTTTACCATCCTCAAAAGCCGGGGCAAATCAGGGTCGTTTTTGATTCCAGTGCTCAGCACCAGGGAATTTCATTGAACAGTGTGCTGCTCAAAGGGCCAGATCTTAATAACAGCTTACTTGGGGTCCTGCTTAGATTCAAGAAGGAGAAAGTAGCTGTCACAGCTGACATCCGTCAGATGTTTCATTGTTTTCGAGTAAGGGAGGACCACAGAAACTTTTTGAGGTTTATGTGGTTCAGAGACAATGACATGACTAAAGACATTATCAATTACAGGATGAAAGTCCATGTGTTCGGCAACAAACCATCCCCAGCTGTAGCCATATATGGTCTCCGAAGAGAGCAGGAGCATGTTGCCATGGTGAAGACACATGTCACTTTGTGGAGAGACATTTCTACGTCGATGATGGACTTATGTCTCTTCCATCTGATACACAAGCCATAGATCTCCTTCAGAGGACCCAAGCGTCCCTGTCTTAGTCTAATCTTCGCCTGCACAAGATTGCATCTAACAGTTCAGCTGTGATGAAGGCTTTCCCTCCTGAAGACCATGCGGAAGGAATCAAAGACCTGGATTTCAGTGGAGATCAGGAACCTGTGCAGCGTAGTCTGGGGTTGTGCTGGCAGGTAGCATCTGACACCTTAACATTCAGCATCTCTGTCAAGGACAAACCATTCACCCGTCGGGGTGTCCTATCCATAGTGAACAGCCTGTTTGATCCCATCGGGTTTGTTGCTCCAGTCATAATACATGGAAGGATTCTACTACGAGAGCTAAACAGTGACACATTCGACTGGGACACACCATTACCCGAAGTGAAGCGACAAAGCTGGGAATCTTGGAAAGATTCTCTGCAAGAACTGAGCCATCTGCACATTCCTCGCATGTACACCTGTAATTCCCTATGTGAAACTGTGCGGAAGGAATTATGTGTCTTCTCTGATGCATCTACCAAAGCCATTGGAGCGGTGGCATACATCAGAGCCATAAGTGAAGATGGGACAAATAGTGTGGGTTTCGTTTTTGGGAAAGCCAGACTGACACCCCAGTCAGAGCCCACTATTCCACGCCTGGAGCTGTGTGCTGCCGTGATGGCGGTGGAAATAGCTGACTTCATTCTCAGTGAGATTGACTTTCAACCAGATGCAGTGAAGTTTTACTGCGACAGTAATGTTTTGGGTTATGTACATAACCAGAGCAGGCGATTTTATGTATATGTGCATAACAGGATTCAGCGTAAACCTGAGCAGTGGTTCTACATTCCATCGGAGCAGAATCCAGCAGACATGGCATCCCAGTCAGTTCATGCCTCCCAGCTATCCTCCACCATATGGTTCTCTGGACCGGCTTTCCTCCACAAACGCTATCAAGGTGAGGAAGCGATAACTCAAACACATGAGCTTGTAAATCCAGATGAAGATGTTGAGGTGTGACCAAGTGTTACATGTTGTGTTATGCAAACTCAAGCAACAAGAATTTTGACTGCTGACCGGTTTGAGAGGTTCTCTACTTTGAGCTCACTTTTAAGAGCAGTGAGTTTTCTCATTCACATTGCTCGTTCACACCAAGAAGTTCAAAAGGCAAATGGTTGCAAAGGATGGCACAGATGTCATAAGCCTCGACCTCCAGAAGAGATGATTCAAGCTGAAAACATCATTATAAGATCAGCACAAAACCAGGCTTTTACAGAGGAGATAACAGCTCTGACCACAGGGAAGCCTGTTCCAAAAAATAGTCCCCTTTTTAAGCTTCAGCCTAGGATTGATGAAGCAGGACTCATCAGGGTTGGAGGCCGGCTTAAAAATGCTCAGCTGGAGACTGAAGTGAAAAATCCTCTGATCCTACCTAAAAATCACCACATATCCATGCTTCTGGCCCGTCACTATCACGAGCAGGTAAAACACCAGGGGCGTCATTTCAGTGAAGGAGCCGTTCGAGCTGCGGGTTTGGATTGGAGGTAAAAAACTTATTGGCTCTATTATTCACTCCTGCATCACCTGCTGGAAACTCAGAGGCACAGTCATGGAACAGCAGATGGCCGACTTGCCCCCTGAACGCGTGACAGCAGCACCACCTTTCACGTTCATAGGGATGGATGTTTTTGGGCCGTGGTCAGTTACTGCCAGACGGACAAGAGGTGGCCAAGCAGAAAGTAAGCGGTGGGCTCTACTGTTTACATGCATGTCTACCAGAGCAGTTCACATCGAAGTCATTTCTACTCTGGATACATCAGGTTGCATTAATGCTATGAGAAGACTTTTCGCAATAAGGGGACCTGCCAAACATCTTAGGTCAGACTGCGGAACTAACTTTGTCGGAGCACGAAAGGAGCTTGGATTCCTGAAAAAGGTGGAGGGTGACAGTGTCCAGAGATACCTGAAATAACATGGCTGCACTTGGGAATTTAACTCTCCTCATTCCAGTCACATGGGAGGAGCATGGGAGAGGATGATTGGGGTTGCCCGGAGGATCCTGATGGCATGCTGGCAAAAGAACATGTTCACCTTACACACGATGTTTTGTGTACTCTGATGGCTGAGGTGTCAGCCATTATAAATTCCAGACCACTCATTACTGTGTCGACAGACCCTGAATCGCCATTCCTACTTATACCTGCGATACTTCTCACACAGAAGACAGGTGCTTCATCTCTCTGTGGGGAGTTTACAAACGGATTCATTTGGATGTCAGTGGAAAAGAGTGCTTGCCAGCAATTTTTGGAACCGTTGGAGGAGTGAGTACTTATCTTCTCTCCAGCAACGTTGCAAGTGGAACAAACCTCATCGCAATCTTCAAAAGGGGGACATTGTGCCCTTAGGGGTCTGTGTTCTAAATGGCCGTTTTTGACTAATTTTGATTTTACCTTTTATTTCTTAATAAAAACCATTAATATTGCCTTATGTGGTATCATTTTTTTCAGGATAACCTGAACTTTGTCAATTTACACATATTTTTGTCATTTNGAATTCACAGCCCTTCTCTTCTGGTCGTCGTTTATTCGTGATCTTCAAAGGACCCAACCTACGTAGACCAGGTCCTTCGAAGGATGCAGACCCTGAATTCGGACATAGCTATTATTTACAGCTAGTGAATTTTACATCCAACAGTCCGCAAACAATATGCAAATAGGTAGCTTAATTTTTTATTAACAGTCATAGGCAACATGCAAAATATACATAAAGCAATAAAGACTTCTCAAAAATGCTATGAAGTTGCATTTTGTTCAAGCAGCAGTATATAACTTTAATTAAAAAATATGTTTCTCCATATTTGTTAAAGCTGTCACCATGTTGTGTAGGACTGTCTGGACTGACAGGAGGCCATTTTTTTATGATCTTTTTATAGAGATTGTTTGAATTTCTGTCAGTATTAAATATTGTTTGTTGTGTAATTCTAAAAAGAGCAGAGAGACAGGAAAAATCTCTATGGATTCCCTGTAATTCCCTGAACACAGTGTTGCTCACCTTTATCACTGGGACGGGAAGATTAGGCTGGTATGGTGGCTAGAGCTGCTGCTGACTGACTCATCTGTTGTTAAGTGTGATAAAAGGTACAGGGGCAAGTTAAATATATGAATATGTTGGTAGATTTGTTCCTTCATTCTTTAAAAGAAATGGAGGCAAACAGTCTGTAGCTAAGCTAACTGTGCTAAATGGTTGATAATCGACAGTCTACCCACCTCTTGGAGAAGAACTGGGTTACAAATTGACAAATTGAGGATAGAGAACATTAATTTTCTCTCTATCTCTCTATTTTTTTAAAACCTGACTTTATTATTTTTCTTGGCAGCATAGTAACTACCACAGTCATTCTTGTCTTCTACCAACTGCTGCTGAACACAGTCACCTTAAAGCAACGAACCATTTCATGCAGATCCAGGGGGGTTCAGGGCAAATATGAATGTGTGCTCTTTGGCCTGGGAGTGACAACATTTAATTTTACTGATAAAAATATTTAAAAACATGATACTAATATTAATTTTGTTATTAACAGGATACAGGGGTTTCTATTTCTCTAATCCTCCCTGTCCCCCCAAAAAAGACTATTTTGTGGGAAGACCCCATGTCGGCCAGGGGCCCTTGGAATTGTCCTAACTTTTCCCCCCTATACAGCGCCCCTGCCAGCAAGATATTGAAAATGACATTGATCCTGATAATTTTTTTTACTGGTATCGACAGTTGCCACTATCACACTGATGACCAGTTCAACAGCAGCATTCATCATCATCAGCTTTATAAAAGACACTAATGGGTCCATAGAAAGATAATAATCACAAACACAAGTCACTCTTTTACAGAAAGGCTAGACCGCCAGCGGTTCTACATTCTGGACTTAAACCTGACTGAGCTTTGTGCAATATCCGCTAGTATCAGGATGATGTCATTCCACATAAATCTGAACGTAAGGTTTCGTAAGACAGCAGGAAAAGTGGAGACACCAATACCAACAAATACTTGACTAGCACTAGTCCATCTCCCCATCCTAAACAACATCCTCATTCCGTCATTGTATGCCATTTTGAGTTTCTGTAAACTGCTTTGTTTATACTGTCTCCATAAGTGGGCGGTATACAAAGGTGTCCTGTAAACTGTGGGTGTTTTATTTTGCATGGCGCTTTGCTGCCATCTGTTGGACTTTTAGGGAACTACCTTACTTTGATGTTATTTAGTCAGTACGGTTGTTTGCTAGCGGTAGAGCAGATGAACGCCGCATTCCAGGTCGAGTTCTTCAAAGCAATGCCTGTAAGTAGCAGCTTATACTTCAAAACGAGCCTTTATGTTAATATATGATAAAAGAAGTAACTTGTTTATTGAATTTATGTTTGATTAGTTTTGGAAATGCCTGCGGGCGATTTGATTATGTGCTACGTCATTGCTAACTAGCAGGCTGCTAAGATTTCTTAGGTCGTTATGTAACATTGCAGCTCATAGCATTCTGAGGTAGCTGTTGTATCAGTTGTACTTCTAATGTATGTATCTGAATGTAAAACACTTCTGTTTGCAGCTCTGAGCTCATCCTGAGTTGTTTGTGTTTTGGCAGTTTCACTCCATTCTACATGGAAATAAAGGAAGATCTAATTAATCCTGACTCGTGTGAAAGGAGTTTGGCTGATGGTTAGTTTTGGTACAAGACACCATAGCGAGACCATTACAGTGAAAAGGCAGAAGAATCAGCCGAAACTTAGTCTGGAATTATCATGGAAGATCATGACGGTGCATCTCAAGTCAGCACAGGAAGCATGCTTGTCTGCATCACAGGTCAGCAGGGCTGCGTTAGCCAGTGTCAGAGCAGAAGCAGCACGTGCACGCGCATCCTACTTTAAGGGAGAAGTACAACTTGAGCTGAATAAAGTCAAATTGGAAGCAGAATTGGAGTCCCTGAGCTTGCAGCGAGAGGCAGCAGCTGCCGATGCAGAAGCGGACATTCTGGAGGCAGGTGAAAGTAATAGTGGCCATTTTTCTGTCATGCAAAGGAGTAATGCACCAATACATGCTGAATCAGCAGAACACACATTGGAATATATTGAAGGACAAGCAAAGCATCAAGTTGACCTACAAAGTAAAGATTCCCTAAGCAACATACCACATCCAAAGGACGATTTTCCAAGAGAGAAAGTATCGAGCACCAACGTCACACATGAGCCAGTCAGAGGAAGTCAAAACATGGAGATGTTTCAGAACTCTTACAGGAAAACACCTTCAAAGGCTTATGTGCAGCTACCCACACCCAGTCATTACCCTCCAGCCACAGGAGATGATCGTGATAGGGCATCATTGAGACATCCACGCTACCCTAATCCAGCAGCTCGGCCCTATACATCACCAAATGTTACCAGCTCACATCCCCAAAGTCACAGAGACTCAATGTTTGACATTGCCAAGTATTTAGCACGACGGGATTTGGTGAGCACAGGCCTGAGCAAGTTCAACGACCAACCAGAAAGCTTCAGAGCATGGGTATCTGCCTTTGTTAACGCAACCCAAGAGCTAGAGCTTTCAGCAAGTGAAGAGCTGGATCTTCTCACAAAGTGGCTTGGAAGGGAGTCAGCAGAACATGTGAAGAGGATGCGCCTTATGCACATTAGTAACCCTGAAGCAGCTCTCAAGAAAGCCTGGGACAGGTTGTATGAGTGCTACGCTGCACCAGAAGTGATTGAAAGTTCATTAAACGACTTGATGCATTTCCCAGAGTTTCCAGCAGGGATTACAATAAGCTAAGAGAGCTGGGAGATCTTTTATTAGAACTTCAGGCAGCAAAAGAAGATGGATATCTTCCTGGATTAGATTTCTTGGATACAGCTCGAGGAATTAGTCCAGTCTTAGAAAAGCTTCCCCACAATCTCCTTGAGAAGTGGATAACAGAGGGCTCAAGATTTAAGAGAGAGCATTATGGTCGTTTCCCACCATTCTGCTATTTTGCTTCATTTGTGAGTAATGAAGCCCGTACCAGAAATGATCCCAGTTTCGCTGTTCCCAGCAGTTCTCAACCTACTGTAAAAGCTAAGTCATTTGTGCAACACACAGCTTCAAAATTTCCTGTAACGGTGCAAAAAACAGACTTTGAAGAGGGAAATGGCTCTGCTGTTCCTGCCATACCTGACAACCCAAGTAAACATTGTCCAATCCACAAAAAACCCCACCCTCTGAAGAAGTGCAAAGTTTTCCGAGCCAAGACATTGGAAGAAAGGAAAATGTTTTTAAAAGACTGTGGGATTTGTTACAAATGCTGTGCATCCTGTTCCCATATTGCAAGAGACTGCAAAGTTCTTACCAAATGCAGCGAATGCAACAGTGAACACCACATCTCAGCAATGCATCCCGGTCCACTTTCAAGTGAGTTAAAGACTACTTTAACATCAGAGGTCAGCGAAGTCGAAGAAGATCATTCTAACAACATCGCTGTAAGTAGCCACTGCACAGAGGTTTGTGGTGAAGGCCAAGCATCCATGTCTTGTGCCAAAATATGCCTCACCAGAGTGTTTCTTCAGGACCAAAGAGGCAGTAATTGACGACCAAAGCAACTGCTCACTTGCTAGGTCAGAACTGTTCGAGATGTTCAACATCCAGAGTCAGGTTTTTCCCTACTCATTGAAGACATGTTCAGGACTCACAGACCTGTCAGGGAGGAAAGCTGCAGGACTGTGTATTGAACCAGTAAACGGAGGAGAATGTATAGTTCTGCCACCGTTGATTGAATCCAACCAATTACCCAACAACAGGTATGAAATACCTACACCAGCTGCAGCTCTTCATCACTCTCATCTTCAGTCCATCGCTTCGCAAATCCCTGAAATTGATCCCAGAGCAGAGATACTGCTCCTGCTTGGGCGGGATGTGTTCCAAGTGCACAAAGTGGCCCAGTGAATGCTCCCTTTGCTCAGAAGCTTTACCTTGGCTGGGTAGTAGTCGGGGAGGTGTGTCTTCAAGGTGCCCACAGGTCAAGTGTATCATGCCACAAAACCACTGTTTTGCCTGGTGGTCGACCATCTTACATGACATCATGTGATGCATAAATACAGCTTCAAGAGAGAGCAAGCTACGGCGGGGAGAGCCCCTGGGGCACCACTGCACTGTCAAGTGAGCAAAGAGAACAAAGCATAGGAAAGACTGTGTTTACTGAAACTGGTAACGACAATAAGTTAGCACCATCATATGAGGATATTGTCTTTTTAAAGACCATGAAGACCCAAGTGTACAGAGATGAAGACAATACCTGGGTCACTCCGCTGCCATTCAAGGCACCCAGGCCAAGGCTGCCAAACAACCGTGAGCAGGCAGCAAAGCGCCTCACCTCCTTGTGCCGCACGCTCAACCAAAAAGGAGAGATGAGAGAACATTTTGAGAGCTTTATGAAGAAGATATTTGAAAACAATCATGCTGAGATAGCACCACCCCTTGCAGAAAATGAAGAGTGCTGGTACTTACCTTTCTTCGGTGTTTACCATCCTCAAAAGCCGGGGCAAATCAGGGTCGTTTTTGATTCCAGCGCTCAGCACCAGGGAATTTCACTGAACAGTGTGCTGCTCAAAGGGCCAGATCTCAATAACGGCTTACTTGGGGTCCTGCTTAGTCAGGAAGCAGAGAGTAGCTGTTGCAGCTGACATCCGTCAGATGTTTAATTGTTTTCATGTAAGGGAGGACCACAGAAACTTTTTGAGGTTCAGAGACAATGACATGACTAAAGACATTATCGATTACAGGATGAAAGCCCATGTGTTCGGCAACAAACCATCCCCAGCTGTAGCCATATATGGTCTCTGAAGAGCTGCTGAAGCAGGAGCACGTTGCCATGGTGAAGACACATGTCACTTTTTGGAGAGACATTTCTACGTCGATGATGGACTTATGTCTCTTCCATCTGATACACAAGCCATGGATCTCCTTCAGAGGACCCACGCATCCCTGTCTGAGTCCAATCTTCACCTGCACAAGATTGCATCTAACAGTTCAGCTGTGATGAAGGCTTTCCCTCCTGAGGACCATGCAGAAGGAATCAAAGACCTGGATTTCAGTGGAGATCAGGAACCTGTGCAGCGTAGTCTGGGGTTGTGCTGGCAGGTAGCATCTGACACCTTAACATTCAGTATCTCTGTCAAGGACAAACCATTCACCCATCGGTGTGTCCGATCTATAGTGAACAATTATGTGTAAGGCATCTAATAAAATGCTACCTGAGCTCAAACAGAGCATGTTTTTTGAGAGAGAAGGGGGATATAACGTAAAGGGTCACTCCAACTTAAGGATTCGTAGTTTACGAACAACAAGAAAGAGCTTTTGTATTTCAATTCACAGGGTAAAGTTATGGAGCAAGTTAAATGAGGAGTTGAAACAAAGTCAAAATTTCATAAAAGGAAATATAAGGAGGTCATTTTCACAAGATATAGAAATATGGGTGAGAGATGGCACTAATGTATATGTAAATTGAGGCTAACCCATATGAGTGTGTGGGAATGGATGTATGCATGTTTATACTTGGACATATGTAAACCCAGATAAAATGGAAAATTAATTAACCTGCTTATTTTTATTTTTGATTTGATCTATTAATGAGGGTCCATCTGAAAATATATGAGTTTATGGGGTAGGAGTTCACAAGGTTCTTACTTCTTCCTACTCCTTTTCCAGCATGTCAAGATTACTGTGTTACAAAAATATGTCTTTTGCATTCCTTGTTCTTGTGCATGATTTTATACTATCATGTTCGACATAAATAAATAATATAGCAAAATTTACGACAAAAAAGTCAGTATCAGCCAAAATCGGAATTGGCAGGTCAAACTTTTTAAAGATCAGTAATCATCAGCCAGAAAACTAAAATATTTGCACCTCTAATTTCAGAGGTCACACAGTCTTGCTCTGCATCCCTTTAATTTATTAATTATATTGGTTGAATGGATGGACGTTCCTGCAGCCTTCGCAACTCGGACAGATTAGACTGAGCGTTATGGGAGGATAGTCACAGAAAGTCTGGGAAGAGTAGAAGACGTGTGGATTAACTTCAAACAACATTCAGCAATAAAATGGCATTAGTAGGTTTTCCTAATATTGGACAACTACAGATTTGATCTATTTAAGATGTCAGAAGATGTTTGCTGTCAATCATTACATTACATTTCTCTGATTTTTCAGCTGTTCCTTTCAGCTTCCCAGTCTTTTTGGTTGCTTATTCCTGGTTGCATGTTTCGACTTTCTGCCCGGATTTAATTCACATGCATTACATCTCTGAATTCACCGTCTCACAGTCTGGTTTTTATATTCATTCACTTTGCTTTATTTATTGCTGATACAAACAGGAAGTGTGTTTCTGCAGACCTCTATTTAACCATGACCATTATTAATATTATTTCCTCATTGCACCATGCAGTGCCCACTGAGTGATGGACTTTGACCCAGCCTGCTAATGAATACACTACAACAGCCTCTTTTACATAATTTTCCAACAGGTCTAGTTTTATGTGGGTCTGTATAGTACGGAAGAGGATTAGGGCCACTGGAAAAATGAAAAAAAAAAAATCAGACTTTAGTCTTTGAGTTCACTGAGAAGTCTTCCGCTTCTCAGTGAACTCGAGCTGAAGAATTCTGAGATTAAAGTCAGAATTTTTTTTATTTTATTTTTTTCAGTGGCCCTAATCCTCTTCCGTAGCATAAACATATCATATCCAGACAGAAACCTTTGGTACATCCACTGTTGGAACAAGGACAGGACGGGTACAAAGATTTACCTGGTTCAGCATGAAGAACTGAAGTTTGTTAGAAACATGTTAACACATTTTGTTCTTTTCTAGTTTGAATTAGCTGATTTCTGTGTCGTTATCTAAACTGGACAATGTGTACATTTATATCACAAGTACATCTCAATATATTAGAACAGCATCAAAAGTTATTTCAGTAATTCAGTTAAAAAAAGATAATACTATCAGAATCATCACACATGGTGATATTTCAAGCTCTTGTTTCTGTTCATTTACTTTATCATGGCGAATGAAAACCAAGCATTTGGTTTATTACAATATTACACTGGTTATGAGGTTCCCACATATGAAGATTGGCACCTGTCTCGTTTTCCACTTCTCAGTGAACTCAAGCTGAAGAAGGATGGACCTACATTTCCCAGACATCAGTATGTCTCTGCAGTAGCTGCTGTAAGCTTTGCATTAATCCCCACCTGCCAAAATGTGCTCACACAGCCAGTGCATCTTATTGGCCGAAACTGACTGTTATGTGTAATCTTAGTGCCATTATTCAGCTTTACAGAAGAATGACATTCATTCATTTCAATTCTCATTTACTTAGACTTAAGACAACTTAAGGACCAAACCACTTTTGTCTATGTTTTAATGTAACTGGGATTAAGATGCATAAAAGGCACAATGTATAGTTTTTCATAATTTCTTTCTTTTATGCAAGTGCTTTTGTTGGGGGAAAAAATAGTTGAAATATGAAAATGTTCATTATTAGGCCAACAAAGTATCAGAACAAAAACTCTAAATATTCTCGTGTTCAAATAAATTCAGTCAAATAGATGTATAATGTTTTGAATGAGATCATTTCTGTGTGTCCATACAATGTGAATATATACATGTAGAGTCCATCTGCGGCCATGAAACTGTTAGTTTATTCAGCTGTTTAGCTGTCTGTGTGAGTGGGAGGAACGATGTGTGTGGAGTTCTCTCTGTTGGAGATGTGAGATCAGATTTAACACAAGAACCAACAACAGCAGAGAAGCATCTTCAGAGCATCTCCTCCATCCACTGATTGGTGATTGGAGCTCAATGATTGACATGGAAGATCAGATGAGTCTGCCATCTAGTGGACAGAATGAGAATTTACATTGGCTACCTGTTATTCATGACCCAAAAATCAACTTTGTTTATTCTTTTCTGGTTTGTTATTCTTGCCATTCTTCTGGCTTCGGTATATTCTGCAAAATAGTTTTTCAGTTTTATAGTCATATTTTGTGTGTGTTTTTTTTATTCCCATCTTTGCTAAGAAACATCTAATCTTTAAGAATAAAATTTCTTTTTGTTACTTATGGCTACAGTGAACTACAATTTTTGCAAATGTTAGAGAGTTTCCTAACACATTGTGTTAAAGAGAGAGATGTGCAATGAGACCAATCAGAGCAGGAGATAGTCAGAAGATGTTTGCTGATGATGCACTTTTATTCCTTGGTTTTACACATCAGGACTTGGAATCATCTGGTTTTTACCAGGTTCTAACCTTATTTAAATATAGTCTGAAGCTATATTTTCTTAGTTGTTAAACAAAAGAAACACCTCAATATGAAAAAGCTGTGTGAGAAAAAAACTACATCCCTGCTGCTTCATGTCTTTTAGTGACCCGGTGAAGCTAATCACAAGCAGTAATATTAGAGAAGAAATGTTGCTGTCAAGTTATCCTGACCAAAAACAACCAATCAAAGCCTGTAGGAGGGTCTTAGCACTGTCAGTCAACCTCATGTACACGCTGCTCAATATACTAACGGCAGAGAAACAACTCACCATTTATCTGCTGTCATCGGTGGCCATGCTAACTAGCCTTAGCATTCATGGTGGGCTCTACTAGCTACAGAGAGCAAGGTGGGAAAGGAGACTGGGGCATGAGCAGCACCATACACAGGGAGATTGACAGCACTAAGACCCACCTCCTAGCTCCAATTGGTTGTTTTTAGCTGGTGGTGGGAGAAAGCAAAGGAGCTTGAATCTTTTACTCTTTTTTTGGTCTCATACCATACTGTCACGACATGTTGAACAAATATCAACAAATATCTAAAATAATATATTTCTTAGAAAAGTTACAGTCTGCAGCATTATGGACAGTTGCTAATCTCCCTATCGGTGGATGTCCTTCAGCTTCCTCTAACTGTAGACTGTGGAGTTTTCAGAGAAATTACCAGAAATCCATCCATCCATTTTCTGTTTGATGTGTGTATTCTTGTTTCTCAGACTGCATGATGAACATCCACAAGCGATGTGTGGCCAACGTCCCGAGCCTGTGTGGAACGGATCACACGGAAAGGAGAGGACGTATCCACATCTCCGCCCACATCACTGACGACGTTCTTGCCGTCACTAGTGAGTGCTCTCTGTCCATTCATCTCTTCATTTTCACTTTGACACACACACACAC
>NW_015115609.1:62153-64126 GCF_001443285.1 Poecilia latipinna
GAGATTGAAGTGAAAAATCCTCTGATCCTACCTAAAAACCACCACATATCCATGCTTCTGGCCCGTCACTATCACGAGCAGGTGCAACACCAGGGGCGTCATTTCAGTGAAGGAGCCGTTCGAGCTGCGGGTTTGTGGATTATTGGAGGTAAAAAACTTATTGGCTCTATTATTCACTCCTGCATCACCTGCCGGAAACTCAGAGGCACAGTCATGGAACAGCAGATGGCTGACTTGCCTCCTGAACGCGTGACAGCAGCACCACCTTTCACCTTCATAGGGATGGATGTTTTTGGGCCGTGGTCAGTTACTGCCAGACGGACAAGAGGTGGCCAAGCAGAAAGTAAGCGGTGGGCTCTACTGTTTACATGCATGTCTACCAGAGCAGTGCACATCGAAGTCATTTCTACTCTGGATACATCAGGTTGCATTAATGCTATGAGAAGACTTTTCGCAATAAGGGGACCTGCCAAACATCTTAGGTCAGACTGCGGAACTAACTTTGTCGGAGCACGGAAGGAGCTTGGATTCCTGAAAAAAGTGGAGGGTGACAGTGTCCAAAGATACCTGAACAAACATGGCTGCACTTGGGAATTTAACTCTCCTCATTCCAGTCACATGGGAGGAGCATGGGAGAGGATGATTGGGGTTGCCCGGAGGATCCTAGATGGCATGCTGGCAAAAGAACATGTTCACCTTACACACGATGTCTTGTGTACTCTGATGGCTGAGGTGTCAGCCATTATAAATTCCAGACCCCTCATTCCTGTGTCTACAGACCCTGAATCGCCATTCCTACTTACACCTGCGACACTTCTCACACAGAAGACAGGTGCTTCATCTCTCTGTGGAGAGTTTACAAACAAGGATTCATTTGGATGTCAGTGGAAAAGAGTACAGGTGCTTGCCAGCAATTTTTGGAACCGTTGGAGGAGTGAGTACTTGTCTTCTCTCCAGCAACGTTGCAAGTGGAACAAACTTCATCGCAATCTTCAAAAGGGGGCATTGTGCTGTTAAAGGACAGTCAGGCACCGCGCAATGACTGGCCAATGGCTGTTGTTGTCGCCTCATACCCGAGTGCAGATGGTTTGGTTCGCAAAGTGGAACTGAAGGTAACATCACGGAGTGGTTCAAAGACTTACTTGAGGCCCATTTCAGAGGTTGTACTCCTTATGCCCAACGACACTGCGAGTTAGAACTCTTTCAAATGTTTATGTTGTGTGACATCACGGATGTCAGGCGGGGAGTGTCCTGTAAACTGTGGGTGTTTTGTTTCGCGTGGCATATTGCTGCCATCTGTTGGACGTTTGGGGAACTGCTTTTACCTTTGTGTTGTTTAGTCAGTACTGTGGTTTGCTAGTAGACCAGATGAACGCTAGTCTTTTATGAATGCCGCATTTCAGTTACGGGTTCTTCGACGCAAAGCCTGTAAGTTGCTACATCAAAACGATATGTTATAACATATGAGAAGTAATTTGCTTATTGAACTTATGTTTAATCAGTTTGAAAATACCAGCGGGCGATTTAAGTATGTTTTACATCATTGCTAACTAGCAGGCTGCTAAGTTTTCTTAGGCCGTTATGTAGCGTTGCAGCTCATAGCATTCTGACCTAACTGTTCTATCATTTGTTATACTTTTAATGTATGAAACTGAATGTTAACACTTCTGTTTACTGCTCTGAGCTCATTCTGAGTTATTTGTGTTTTGGCAGTTTCACTCCATTCTGCATGACAATAAAGGAAGATGTTAATCCTGACTCGTGTAAAAGGAGTTTGGCTGATGGTTAGCTGATGGTTACAAGACACCTTAGCGAGACCATTACACTACATAAAGCTAATTTTAAAGTTTAATCGGTAATGCTTTTATAACAAATTTATGTCAGGTCATGATTTCTTGGTTAATGACAAGTTGTCATAACGAAGACATTTTTGGCGAGGTTAATGACAAGTTGTCATAACGAAGACATTTTTG
>NW_015115610.1:0-8933 GCF_001443285.1 Poecilia latipinna
ATCGTTTGCTTAATATCGCAATATATATTTTATTGTGAGCAGAATATCGTGTATCATATCGTGAGATTATTGTATCACTGCAGTCCTACAAATTAATGCGAGTAATGTTTTCTGAATCTAATCTAAATCCATAGGTTTTTTTTTGTTTTGGTTTCTCAGGTTTTGATTATGGAAAGAAATGATGCTAAATAATATTCTGAAATACTTTCCCTTTTTGTTTGTATTTGCATTGTCTTTATTTTTCTTCTCTTCTACTCTGAAGGGTAGTTTTTTTACCCATGTCTTTTTTGTCAGTTTTCTTTGACATGGTGTTTATCTTTTTTATAGTAGAAAATGTATTGATATGAAATTCAAGATAGAAAAATGACTTTCAAAAGAGCGTTCTGTTTAATTCTTGGATAATAAAGTGTATTTGCCATATTGATGGTCTTTTTCTTCATTTTGTCAGAAGATTGTGTGTCAAAATAGATGTACATAATTACACCCCATCGCCTATTAACTTATTTTATTTAAAGATAATACTGTTCTGTTTAAATATGTAAATTATTCTCCTATTGTCACTTATGGTGACACTAAACATGTAGTTGCAACATTTCGCCACCAGAGGGCACAATGAACACATCTTTATAAAAAAAAAAACTAAAAAACATAATCAATAGAAAATGTTTCATGATCTCGTAATTAATGTGATTTTTAAACTAAAATATGTTAGTATTTATAAATTTAAGAGTTCTAACCCGTCAGCAGAACACCATCATAATTTAAACAAGGTTCGTAAACATTAGTCTGTGTGTAACTATTCTACATAGTATTTCACAGGGTTGAAATGAGTCACTGAAATGAAGTAGGTTTCCACAATATTCTAATTTATTTAGTATAATGGTACATACATGAGGAGACTAAATGCCGAAAATCCCAAGCGGAACTAAAAGTCGTTCACAGTTTTTTCAGTGCAGCCACAGTGAAACGCACGGAAGAGCACGGAGTGATTAGCATTAGCTTCTCCTTTGTTAGAAGGTGTTGTGAAGACTGATTTGGTGTTTTAGCTAAATATCTGAGTGTTTGCTTTACAAAATCTCTTCAGTTCAGTCTCAGAGAGAGTTTATCAACGAGCAGGTAACTCCTGCTGAAGAAACGTTCATAGAGTTGAAAGAAATCAACGTCAAAATCGAGGAAGAGATGGAGGATCAGCGCAGACTGCTGGATTTTACCCGGATACCGAAGATAATTTTACACCGGATAGGTACGAAACACCTTCATGTTTTACTGATGATACAGGTTAAAGGGAGTTGGAGACAAATTAAGGAGAGTATTTGGTGCGAAGTCAACCTATTTAAACGGCTTTTACATGAAACTATAAGTCTTTAATAATCAATAACGATTAACTGTGATTTGGACAATCTACTCTCCATCGCTTATCTACATTATAGTTTCTGGTCCGTGGCACCCTAATCTCTACTCCACCAGTTTAAGAAAGTAATGGTAAGAGTTTGTTTAAAATTATTCGATTTAATTATGTTATTTCTAGGCAGTTCCACCCCGCCTCTCAAAAATATTTTTGTATCATTGAATAGCAACAGGACACTTAAGTGTTGTAACAGCTACATAACACCAGAAGGTTAGCCATGGGGACAATAAATAATAAAAGTAGTAACAATAAAATAATGACAGAATCACAATAGTTTAGAGAGAAAACGAAACTGATACACAATGGCACATAATTTCCAAGAAACCTCATGTAAATCTAATTTTCAATAGATTGTGGGTAATCTCAAACTGGGAGTAAACTAGTACAGAAATAGATAAATTATTAAATTCCTATCAATGGCACGAACACAAAGTGTGGACATAAAAAAAGTGTAGGTAGAATTACAACCTCATTACACTTTAACTTTGTTATACATGAAAACAAAAGCAAAGCAGCAGGATTTATTCTGTATGTTTTCAAAATGTATAATGCAAATCCAGCAAAACCAGTAGACAAACACAAAAGAAAACTATAATACCTTGCATTTGTTTAGCAAATTATGTATTTAGTTTTAACTCTTCATAACAATTACTCCACATTTGAATCCCTCAAACTGCACCACAATTGTTTTTAACATTTGTCTTGACCTTTAGTTTTAAAAATAAATCTTTCATTTCAAACCGCTTTTCTGTACATCTTGCAAATAGTTTATTAGAGCCTTTGTACTTAGTCAGTGCTGTTCTGAACTCTACTAAATAACAAAAAGGGACTTATATGGTTTTCTCTTTAAAAATGTACATTCGTGTATGTGAAATTTACCATTGATGAATAAAAAATACATTTGGGTTCACTTTGGCACTTTGTTGAAACTCAGGCAGATTCTGCCCACTGAAACAGAAATCTAATTGCCTTCTTACCAGAGGATTCATATTTTTGCCAATAGGAGAATGTGTGGGAGTAAGAGTGGGGTTTTAAGGCTAACTGCTTCTTGGCCTGTGTCTGAATATCATGCAAATCTATGTAGAAGTAGCACCAAGGACTGAAGCATATTCTCCAGAAGAAACGAGAATATTACAACTTGGGCATAAAACTGTAAGTTTTTATTACAACAAAGATTTGTCTCCTTTATCTTTGTCTCGCCCTAAAACTTAGGGTGTTCTCCCTTTGAGAGTCATTTGCATTTTGTCACTTGTCGTCAATATCTGCCCATTTAAATACCTAATGTGCTTAAAGGGTTATCTCCACTAATCCTGCTCAGATTTAGAACCACTTCATGATCACTGTAAAATAATAATACATAGTAAAATACCAATTTTGTACTGAGGTATTTTATTGAATTTTCTAAATTCAGAAAGGACGTGTTTGGGAGTCTTATACATAGAACACGCACTTTATGTTTGAATATATTCTGTCATGACAAAAAAATGCAAGAAAATGCTAAAATTGTTTTTCTGCCAAAAAGTGATTAAGACTCATTTACTGCACAATGAAATGCAATTTCTGCCTGAAATGACTTTGACTCAACAGAATTGCATCATATAAATAAGGTTGATAAATGTACAAAATTTAAAAATGTTCTCTGATTCCATTTTGTGTTTTCATTTCGGCTCTGTTATAGGGATGTCATGCTTAACGGATGTCCACAGCATTTCAGTGTCAACAAAGATAAACCTACCAGATTCTGAGCACCTGATCGTAGCTAATAAGTCATTGACAGGTAGTTTATTTTCCATCCATCCTTCCATTTTCTAACACCCTTGTCCCTAGTGGGGCTGGGAGGGGTGCTGGTCCCTCTCCAGCTAATGTTTCAGGCGAGAGGCGGGGTACACCCTGGACAGGTCGCCAGTCTGTCGCAACTCTTGGTTTTCCCTTATTTTTAAAATTAAAACTTGACATGTATGGTTGTTTACTCACCTGAAAATCAGTAATATTCTGACTCACATGCTCCCTTCTGGTCAGAAGAACTACATTTGTTAGAATAACTACAAAAAAAATCCACATTGGATACACAAAGACATTAAAGTGAATTGTTTGATTCACAAAACTTTTGTTTTATCTTTTTATCCAGATCTCCCACAATGCTGTGTGTGTAAAGAGGAGGAGGTTCAAAATGATCCAAGCAACCAGGAGAAAAACTCCAACTTAGATCAAGTTGGAGTTTTGCAACTAGATCTGCAGATGAAACAGGAGCAAGAGGAAACAGAACCTCTGCAGATAAAACAAGAACCAGAACCTCTGCAGATAAAACAAGAACCAGAACCTCTGCAGATAAAATGGGAGCAAGAGGAACCAGAACCTCAACAGTTCAAAGATGAAGAGAAGCAACTTTGCATCAGTCAGGATGAAGAGCATCTTGTGCTGAAACGTGAGACTGATGACATTTTGGTAATTCATTGTAATGTGCAAAGAAACCACAATGAAACAGAACCACAGAGGAACCAACTCGTCTCTCCTGAAGTTGAGACCCTGAACCAGGAAGGAAACAATTCTGGAGACTCAAGAAAAGAGAGAGATGAACAGGAACAAAATGAGAGATGTCAGAAAATCAAACAGCAGAAAAGCACAAATGACAGTTTAACCCAAAAGAGGCACAGAAAATCACAACCAGGCCAAAAATTATATTCTTGTAAAATTTGTGATAAAACCTTTTCTCGAACCAGATACTTGACTAAACACATGAGAACTCACACAAACAAGAAATCTTTCACATGTTCAACTTGTGGAAAAAGATACAGTCAAGAGGCTTGTTTAATTAATCACATGAGAATTCACACAGGTGAAAAACCATTCACATGTGTTGCTTGTGGAAAAGACTTCAATTACAACAGCACGTTAAGGATTCACATGAGACTTCACACAGGTGAGAAGCCTTACTCATGTGGAACCTGTGGAAAAGGTTTCCAGAGTAAATATAACTCACTTCGTCATATGAGGATTCACATTGCTGAGAAGCCATTTTCGTGTGCGACCTGTGAAAAAGCTTTTGTGTGTAAATCTGACTTAGTTGATCACATGAGAATTCACACAGGTGAGAAACCTTTCTCATGTAGGACCTGTGGAAAAAGTTTCTCTCAAAAATACAATTTAACTTATCACAAGAAGACTCATAGAAGTAAGAAGGTTTTCTCATGTGGGGCATGTGGAAAAAGTTTCTCTCAAAAATACAATTTAACTTATCACATGAAGACCCATAGGAGTGAGAAGGTTTTCTCATGTGGGTCCTGTGGAACAAGTTTCAGTGATAAAAAAAGTTTAAATTTTCACATGAGGATTCACACAGATGAGAAGTCTTTCTCATGTGAAATCTGTGGAAAAAGTTTAAGTCATAAAAAAAGTTTAACTGCTCACATGAAAATTCATACAGGTGAGAAGTCTTTCTCATGTGGGACCTGTGGAAAATGTTTCACTCGAAAAGGCAATTTAAATGATCATATGAAGATTCACACAAGTGAAAAGCCTTTCTCCTGTGGGACTTGTGGAAAGAGTTACAGTGAAAGAAAGAGTTTAAATTATCACATGAGAATTCACACAGGTGAGAAACCTTTCTCTTGTGAGATTTGTGGAAAGAGTTTAACACATAAAAAAAGTTTAGCTTCTCACATGAGAATTCACACAGGGGAGAAGCCTTTCTCTTGTCAAACCTGTGGAAAATGTTTTATGTTTAGTTCTAGTTTGCTTTATCACATGAAATCCCATTTAAGTGAGAAACCTTTCTCCTGTGGAACTTGTGGAAAAGGTTTCAGTCAGAAATGTAATTTAACTCATCACACGAGAGTCCATACAGGTGAGAAGCCTTTTTCTTGTGAGACCTGTGGAAAAAGTTTCAATCAAAAATGTAATTTAACTTATCACATGAGCATTCACACAGATGAGAAGCCTTTTTCTTGTGAGACCTGTGGAAAAAATTTCTCTCGAAAAACAAATTTAGCTGTTCACATGAGAACACACACAAGTTTTATGGAATAATGTGAACTTCATGCACCAAGATTTTCAGTAACTTCTGTTTAGAAAAGTAACTACAGCTGGGTCACATTGTTAAATGTAACAGCTTTGTTTCAAATAGGAGATTTAGCTGGAATACTTGAACATTCACTTTGTTCTGAGTTTTATCTTTCCATTTAAAATAAATTTTTTTGAGTGAGATATGACTTAAGTCTTAAGTCACACTTTTAAGGACCATCAAAGCTGCTGGTTGGGGAATGAAATTGTGCTAAATAATGATCAAATATGTTTTCAGTTTTTGTTTGTTTAAGCATTTGCATTGATTTTATTCTTGTTAGTTACTAACTGTAAAGCTTTTTTTACCCATGTCTTTTTTTTGTCAGTTTGCCTTTGACATGGTTTTTATGTTTTGGATAGAAAATATATTGATGGAATGGTTTGAATTACAGATAGAAAAAATACTTGCAAAAAAGACTTTCTTCATAATTCTCAGATAATAAAGATTATTTGCCATAAAGATGGTCTTGTTTTCTTGTTTCTGTTTAGTAGAATATTGTGACCAGCAACGTGTAGTTGCAGCAGTTCGCCACCAGAGGGCATATTGAACACGTCAAGTAATTCAGCAACTGTTGACCAAATGAAACACTCACTGTTGCTCTCATGTCTGACAGGTGAATATAAATTAATGACACATTAGTAGCAGTGAAGAAAAATAAATTCCCCTTGTGTGTCTTGGTTTTTAGTCAGTTTTTGGTATTTTCTGCCCATTTTATCAATGTCTGTTCTTTTTACCAAATTTAATCTTAATTTTTGTTCATCATTTATCTACCTACGATGTGATGTTTGTGAAGCACTTTGGTCAGGTGAGGTTGTAAATGTGCTACATGAATGAACTTTGACTAGACTACACAGTAGGATCATCAGCTCTTAATGAGAGTCCCTCTAATTATGTTTTCCTAAAACTACATTTTCATAAAAATGGAATTCATATTTAGCATTTAAAGCGCAAAGGAAATGTGACGATTTCTACCAATTTTGGTCACAATTAGCGATCATTTTGACTGCAGGGAATTTTGCGCTGCTCAAGTAAAACTTTTCTGGCTTGGCAGAATAAAAGCAGGGATTAGGCGACATGCACAGTACAGTGGATGTTGACTCAGCATGAAGTTAACGAATAATTCCTCTTTTTAGGTGATACAGTAGTTTAAACGGACTCAAACATGTTTAGATAAACGTGTCAACACTATATTTATTGATATAAATATGCCAAAAACAATTAAAAAAAATAATTCAGTACTTTTATATAAGAAGCATGAAACCATGACAAATATTTTTAAAACTTGCCTCAATATATTTTCTGCTCCCTGTCATATCTAACAGTGTAAAATCTGCCACATCATCCATCCATCCATTTTCTGAACACCCTTGTCCCTCAGTGGGGTCGGGAGGGGTGCTGGTGCCTATCTCCAGCTAACGATCTGCCACATCAGTTATCTCTAAAATAGTCACATTTAAATGTTTCAGTTTCACTTTATCTCTGTAACCACATCTATTCACACACATCTATTCACACATATCTATTCACACAGATCTCCGAGAAACACTGCAAAACCTTAATAGACCAGACAAGCAGAACTTCATGCTAAACTACAACATTTTGAGTTTATTGAACACATTGCAACATTCTGCTTCAGACGTTGATGTAAGTTTTAAATGATTTGGCTGGAATCAGAGACTGGAATAAAACCTGCATGAAGCAGATAGTAAATCAGGAAAACCTTCACAAATATAAACAGCAGCAGTCCACAGTAGAGCCCATCTCTTCCTCCCTGGTTCCTGATCCAGTTTGAAGTCTCAGGTTGATTCGTTGCTGCTGTGAAAAGATTAAACTGATCAGTTTTATTTACAGGAAATGATAGATATTGATAATAAACACAGAGCGGAGATTCAGCGAGATTTCTATTTCCATAAAGAGAACAGTTAACGATTTAATCAACAAACTCACTGGTTGTACTGACTTGACATCTTCCAGAACCAGAACCATCTTCAGTTTTCATGTCACACAGATACAGTCCTCAGTCTGGACACATGGAGTCTGATTCGTCTTCTGAGGACATCTTTGTCACTCTGGACTGGAGATTGACCACAGACACGTGAGATGAGGATGACGAGCAGCAGGATCCTGGAGATCATCTTCATCCTCTGAGAGGAGACAGAGGATAATCTTATAACTTCTCCGGTGGAGACCTGTGTTTACACCACGTTTGAACGTGGAAGAATCAATTATCTAGAGCAGAGATCAGCAGCCTCTATGATCCAGAGACTCATGTTGACCCACAATCTTGCTGAAGACATTTTTTCTTTACCTGCTAAACCTTCAATACATAATCAGCTCAAGAGGTTTTCTAGATATCTGATGGAGGATATTTTGATAAATAATTCCCAATTTATTTGTAGTTTCAAGTTTCAGAACAAAGAGAAAACAAATTACATGGAAGGAAAATTAAAACATTTTCTAGGAAGCTCCCTCTATGAAAACCAGGCCTCCGGTCTAACAGTAATTATTAGGCATCATTTAGTCATTGGAAAAAATGCATTTTTTTTCATCAGATAAAAAAAAAAAGAAATTCTGTGAAGCTTGAATTCCCTGGGAAAAAATAAGAGGTTGAAGTCCATTATTCTATCAGAACAATACAACGTTTACATTAAACTGCGGCTGGACCAACTGTGAAAGATTAGTTTTATCTACGAGGATCTGTAAACTTCAGACAAAATGGACAAAAATTGTAAATATTCATTAAACTGAAATCTAAGCAAACATAAAACCAAATTAGTACAGACTTACAAATCTGGTTGGCCGACTTGTTTTTCTCAATATTTGTTTCTCTTCCGCTGTTGATATTCAGGTGTTCTCTGGAAGTCAGCAGAGATAATAAAAATAAACTAATTAAGAGACAATCTAGTCTAACGTCTAACTTTTGCTCTAAAGGTGTTGGGAGTCTCCAAACTAACAGAGAGCAGAGAGCAGGCTATTCCCTGGTGTCTGTGACGGAAGTTTTTCCTAATAATTTCAGAAAACAGAACGAGAAGTAGAGCAGTAAGGATTTTTCACTTCTTCTTTTCAGAGTTTTCTTGCAAAATTTCAATAGAAATGAATGACAACAAAAACGATAAACCAACTTCCAAAAAGAATCGAAAATCACAAAATAATAATCATCAGTTTCATATCATTTACAACATCCAGAGTAGCTCCTAACAGATCTTTGTATTTATAAACTCAAGACCTGTAAGCTGTAAGCAGAACATCATATTTAACTCAAATGAAACACTTGAAAACATCACTAATTATTCTATACATTCTGTTTCACAAGGTCGAATTGAATTACTGAAGTTAAGTAAACTTTTCCATAATATTATACTTTATTTATTTCATATTGCTGGGTTTCAGTCACCTGACCTGGATGATGCGCAAAATTCAGATGGAGGTCCGGAAGGGGATTTCTCCGGTTCAAACCAAAGCAAA
>NW_015115610.1:12406-13615 GCF_001443285.1 Poecilia latipinna
AAGTAAACTTTTCCATAATATTATACTTTATTTATTTCATATTGCTGGGTTTCAGTCACCTGACCTGGATGATGCGCAAAATTCAGATGGAGGTCCGGAAGGGGATTTCTCCGGTTCAAACCAAAGCAAAACAGAACCACTTTCTGGTTCTGTTCTAGAGGTGTCCCTCTGTCACCCAGAAGTGGTAGAGTCTTTGGAAACAGAGAGTTTCTCAGCAATGTGCACGGCAACTTCGGTGGAATAGATCTAAACTACTACTTTAATGGTCTTTTATTTTGAAATTACACATCAGATCTAGTTGCAACTTTCTGGTTCAGTTCTAGAGGTGCCCCTCTATCACCCAGAAGTGGAAGGAGTCTTTGGAAACAGAGAGTTTCTCAGCAATGTGCACGGCAACTTAGGGGGAAAAGATAAAAAATGATTTTTGGTAGGCTTTTATTTTGAAATTACACATCAGATCTGGTAGCTATCTGAGTAGCTCAAACATGGACCGGATGTGCGCTTTTATTGTGAAAGCAGCACGTAAATGGGTGTACCATAATGCCTTGAGCGACCGCGAACTTGTGTGCTGGGCCGGCTGGAGTCAGAGCCGGTGTTACGTCACCGCGGTGAATCCCGCCTTGACAGATTCACTCAATAACCAGCACAACGAAGAAAAAGATCCGGTTACACTCACATGACCCAGGTTAGTTTAGTCAGATATTTGAAAAAAATATATTTTGTGTATATTTTATTCAATTTTTGTGCTTTATCCATAGGACCTGTTTTGTCCCTATTCTCAAGAATCACTGTATGATAAGGATGCTATCGCTAACAACAAACTAAACCAGGTTATTGTGTGAGCTTGAATCTCCTAGTAAATGTTTTATTTAGCTTCTGTAAACCCAAATTCATGCTGGAGTTGTACGTTAATGTTGAGTCGCTGTAGGACGCGGTGAACGATTCGCACCGATCTACAGAAACCCCGTGTTCGTGTCTGTTCGTGGACAGACACGAAGCATGTGGGGGAACAGTAACAGCCCACTGTGACTGTGTGGCTGGATAGGTTATATTTAATTTATTTAGCTTTTTATTTTTTCTAGCATGAAAGTCCCATTGAATAAACATATTTTCTGTTCGAGACTCAGCATTGAGCTAGCTGCTAACAACGTTAGCACCAGCGGTGGGAAGTAACGAAGTACAAATACTTCGTTACTGTACTTAAGTACA
>NW_015115610.1:18573-21037 GCF_001443285.1 Poecilia latipinna
GTTAGCACACTGAGGACAACCATGCTCGAGCATAAAAATAATATATCTTGCCTTACATATGAATGCTTGTCTTTTTAAGTAATGTTGTATTTAGAGGAATAAAATGTTAAGCTTCTTTGCTAGTTGTTTTCCTCTAGTCTCCTGAATTCAGGGTTCCGCATGTACACAGTGGAAACCACACGGAGAACAACCAGTCGCCATTCAACTCAAGACATATCTAGAGTTTTATTCAGACAGTTAAATTAATAGAAAACACAGTTCAGCTTCACACCCAAACCATCAAGAAGTCCAAACCATAAAACAGACATTAATTACCTGAGAAAAGTAGAAAAATGAACTCTAAGAGTTTCTTTCAACTCTTTTTCAGAATTTAAAGAAATCAGCGTGAAGTCCGAGGAAAAGATGGATGACCAGCGCAGACTGCTGGGTTTCAGCCGGATACCGAAGATCATCTTACACCGGATAGGTACGAAACACCTTCACAATTTACTGATGAAAAAGCTTAGAGAGCTGAAGAAGGGGAAAGAAAGATAACTGAGGCGACTCGGTGTCCCACTGAAAGTTTTTTTTTTTAATTAAACATTTTTGAAAAATTGTACAGAGTCAATTGGCATGTATGTACAAGAAGATGTAAAATCTTAGAGGTTTAATCAGGCTAATCATTGTTTATTATAGATTTTTTATACATAGGACAGTGATAGCAAAACGTGTTTCAGACGGAATGAATCAGGAGAGGAAAACTGCAGAACCAGGCACCAGTGTGTTTTCTTCCCTCAATCATCTCCTGAGACCGAAAAATGATAGAAGTGGCAATTTAAAGAGCAAATCTTACTAATAGACTAATAAAGTAAATAAATATTGTGAAGGGAAATTGTTAATTTTTTTCTACGTTAAAGTTTGTTAGGGCTTTCAGTGTAGGAAAAATGTTGATATCTTTCATAAAAACGGTGTTCTGTGGTCAATATTATTTCCCTATTATTTTATTAATGTAGGTTGCCAGTTTGGATAACCTTCATTCTTATCAGGCTGTAAAAATGAAGTAAAACATGCTAACAAAATGCCTCAGACCTGCAGCCCATCGGTGGTTCTAGACCAGTGGTTCTTAACCTTTTTTGAGGTACTGAACCCATCAGACTCATATGTGCATTGACTGAACCCTTCTGTAGTGATAAATATATATTATTTTCCAAATTCAAGACATATAACTAAAGCAAAAGGAAATGACAAATGAAGGAAACACCCTGGAAGCTAAGGTTAAAGCATATGACACCCTAAACAGAGTCTAACAAAGGAAGTTAGTAACTGTTGCTTGTTGCCATTTTGTCCTGCTAGCTCCTAAAAGTATCATGAGAATTGGACCAGCTGCATTTTGGTATTGGTAAATGGAATTTATGAATTCAACTCACTGACTCTTCCTCAACCTCATACATCAAGAATTTAGCCTGGAAAATGGATACAGGGTTTCCCCCAGAAAACTTGCTAAGCCCGGTGGTCGAGGCGGTCCACCGTGTTTTTGTATTAAAAGATGTTAAGTTGACAGGAAATGTAAAAGTATTACTGTGTAATTATATGTTACGGGAAAAGATCTCGAGTGAAATGCTATTTAAACCCACAACTAGTCTAAAAACAACAAATTTGCTCTTCTGTTTAATCCAAATTAAGTCAGCAGCTCCATCAGGCCCCCAAGGCTTCAGGGACCCTATAAACGCTAAAATTTTAAAACAGACCACAGATACATAAATGTAACACTTGTTTATTGAGATGATCAATGCTGTTACATTTTATTCAATTGTTTAGGCATACATAAATTAAATGATTTTAAATTGTTTAACATTTAAATACAAGATTTTAAGGAGCTGGCAAGTTTACTTTGTAAAACTTCAAAGAACAATATTCATAGTTAGATTGTTTTGTTACCATAACAACAATCTGATGCTGTGAGTTTAATCTTTGAATTTACAAATACAAATTAGTAAACTGCGATTATAACTTATTGCTTTTTTGGCTGGCCAATTAAACTACTCCCTTCTCCCATATTTCACTAAATCAAACACAGAAGCTGTTAGAGGTGCTGATATTTTTAGCAACAAAAGGGGCCCCTAAATCAAATTCAGCTGAAGGCCTCATACAGCCTTGAACCGGCCCTGCATGATGAGGTAATCTGCTGCACTACCAGAGATGTGCAACAAACGTGTCTGTTGAGTTTCTAATAAGCGTCACAGAAGCTATTCTGGTCGGTCGAGTTTCTCAGATCTCTGTGTGGCTGCACGCATTAACTCCAAGTAGATATAGTTTGATGCATCGTGTAACCGGAAAAATAATAATAAAATAATATAAAATCAGCGTGATGCGTGACTCCGAGGACACCAGGCTGAACCTGCATGATGAGGTTAGCGCTGCTCATTATCCACAAATGCTCCGGCCAACCGTGACCACAGACATAAACTTTACAGGGAAGACAGAC
>NW_015115610.1:24168-41449 GCF_001443285.1 Poecilia latipinna
ATTTAATTCAATGCTGCTAATGTGGCTTTAGTAGCTCTTCCATTTCGTGTCTGTTGAGTTTTTAATAAGCGTCACAGAAACTATTCTGGTTGGTCGAGTTTATGGGACGAGTTTCTCGTGCGGCCGCGCGCATTAACTCTAAGTAGACAACGCATTTCATATGGTTTGATGCATCGTGTAACCGGAAAAATAATACTAAAAATAATATTCAAATTATATAAAATCAGCGTGATGCGTGACTCCGAGGAGAGCGTTAAAGCTCCTCACCAGGCTGAACCTGCATGATGTGGTTAGCGCTGCTCGTTATCCACAAACGCTCCGGCAAACCGGGACCACAGATATAAGCTTTACAGGGAAGACAGACACAGAGCCACACGCTGGGCAGCGTGTTGTGATGTAAACGGCGCATATAACTGTTCGTTCACAAAGATAAATTATTCTCACCGCTCCATAACGCGCCTCTGAATTCGCTACAAGTTATTCCTGCTGTTCATATTGAGCTGCCCAACCAGAGCTAACGCGGCGGGTTTTAAACTCTTACCTAGAGTTCTCCAAAGGACCATAATTCCTCACCGTAAGTTGATGTAAATATCCATACAGGTCAGCCTGTGTCCAGTTGAAAGGAGGTGCGCACAATCCTGCTGAGGTAAAGCAGCGGCAGCGCGCGAGGCAAAGCGCAGAAGCGCCAGCTGTGTGATTGGTCTGCGTGCTGTCGGCTTTAAATGCATAAATTATAAACCTATCTATTATAAACCTATCCTTTAGGAATAAATCTGCTCTGCTAGTGAAATACTCAGAGCAACAGAGACGCTTGCAGCCCGGCTTTTTTTTTCTCCTAGAAACGTAAACAAGCAACGTTTAGCCTGACGGAGGGGCTAGTAAAGCATGGCGGGCCGCCAGGCTTATAATACACTGGGGGAAATCCTGAGATAACTGTCCACCATTTATAGTTGATGCATTGACCCATCACACCGCTGGCGTCTCTGCACGTTGCCTTACGCGCTGCTTGATCTCTGAAGTTTACCTCAGCTTGGATCACCTGCTTTCACTCAAACTGGACACAGGCTGACCTGTATGGATGTTTCCATTACCTCCCTGTGAGAAATTGTTTTTCTTCTCAGTTTTTGATCAAGGTAGGGGTCAAGATTAAAGCCTACCGTTTTAACTCTGGTTGTACAGCTCTATGACATAACCTGTAGTCACACGTTCAGAGGTGAGCATTGAACGAGCGATTCATCTTTGTGAACAAAGGCGTTTACATCTCAACACGCTGCCCAGTGCTTGGCTCTGTCTATGTTGTAAAGTGTATGTATGTGTTCCTGGTTGGCCACTTCAATAACCACTAACCACAAGTGGAGATTTGATCCAAGCAGAGACAAGTTTTGAAAAGAAAGACATGAAGTACTGCTTTCAAACTTAAAATGTTTGCTCCAGAATTATGGCAGAAAAATTCCCCATACACAATACATTTTGACTCGCATCTAATTCCATTGTGGTCAGAAGAATCGCAATGTTTGAGTTAATTTTCATAAATAAAAGATTGTAATTTTGGAATAACTCAAGAAAATCTTGTTTTGTTAAATCAAGAAATTAAAGTGAAGGATTTCTTGTATGATTGACATTTGAAAGAATTTATTCTGCTTTTTTGGTCCAGATTTCCCACAATGCTGTGTGTACAAAGTGGAGGAGGTTCTCAAAGAAACAGAACCACAGAGGAACCAACTCATCTCTCATGGCGAGTCAAAAGGTCAGAACCAGGATCAGGAAGGAAGAGAGGAAGAACGGGACCAGAAAGAGGAGCGTCACAGAGCCAAACAACAAAAACGCACAACTAACAGCTCAAAGCAAAAACAGCACAAGAAAGCTCACTCATTGCAAAAATTATATTCTTGTAAAATTTGTAATAAAACCTTTACTCAATCGTGTATGACCTGCGGACTTGCTCAAAAAGGTCAGTTACAAGTTAGCATGACAACTCGCACAGGTGAGAGGCCTTTCTCATGCGAGACCTGTGGAAAGTGTTTCTCTCGAAAAGATAATTTAAACATTCATATGAAAGTTCACACAGGTGAGAAACCTTTCTCATGTTTGACCTGTGAAAAGAGTTACAGAGATAGAAAAAGTTTAAAACATCACATGACAATTCACACAGGTGAGAAGCCTTTCTCTTGTGTCACTTGTGGAAAAAGATTCACTTCTAAAGGCAATTTAAATGTTCATATGAACATTCACACAGGTGAGAAGCCTTTCTGTTGTGTGGACTGTGGACACAGTTTCAGGACGAAATCAAACATACTTTCTCACATGAGGATCCATGCAAGTGAGGAGTCCTCATGTGGAACCTGTGGAAAAAGTTTCACTCAAAAAAGCAATTTAAGTGCACATATGAAAATGCACAGAGATAAGAAGCCTTTCTCTTGTGCGACCTGTGGAAAATGTTTCTGGAGGAAAACACATTTAGATTGTCACATGTTGATTCATACAGGTGAGAAGCCTTTCTCATGTGGGACATGCGAAAAAAGCTTCAGGGTGAAATCACAATTACATGATCACATGTTGATTCATACAGGTAAGAAGCCTTTCTTATGTGGGACCTGTGGAAAGAGTTACAGAAGGAAAAGTCGTTTAACTCATCACATGGGGACTCACTTGGATGAGAAGCCTTAGACCCGAAACACCTCAAATTCATGTTGGCTTCCAATTCTGTGGAAAATCTGGTCGGATGATGTTCATCAACTAGAAAACGTTAAAGTCAACAGGCTTTGCAGGCAGCTAGTGATTCACTGAAACAGCGTCTTTAAATGTCTGGCAAAGATAGACCTGAGGTTTATTTTTGTTTTTTTTGTTTTACTTCTCAGTCGTATTTGTCTTAAGATCCCCATCGGTATTCCATTAGATACTGAAGTTAAAGAGGGCCACACATTCAGCAGGGTTCATTTCTGCGGGTTTCAGTTTTCATGGAGTTCTGTACCATGTAGGATAATTGAGTTTATCTTTCACATTTTTGATATTTCCATGTATGACTGGATGTTAAATAATTTACATATGAAGTCAGTGAAATGATTTTGTTTTATCACAAATAGAACTATGTGATGTTTGTTTGAATAAAAAAAAATTGAGCTCTGGTCAGATTTTAATTTAGAGCTAACCACAGAGAGGTTTTTGTTTTCCAAAATGTTTGTTCCGTCGTTATAATTTGCTATGAGAATGTGTTTGTACTTGTATAAAGGTAAAATATGTAACAGTGTTTTTGAGCAAAATATGCTTACCAATTAATGTTGATTTGGTAAAAATATTGATGAATTATTCAGTGATTGTCATGGCCATTAACTGTAGCCATGTTCTTAAAAGTGAGCTTTAAGTAAAGCATCTAAAGATCTTTGTAAAACCGTTAAACATGAGTTATTTTATACATGTTTAATTCTACATCTTATGGATGTTTCATGCACCTTTCAGTTATTGTATCCCGAGATAAAACTACAACACTGTATTGTGACACAAAAGCAAATCAGAAATCTATTTTACATTCTAAGGATATTTAAAACAAAAAATGTCAACAATCCATAAATTAGCCAACTTGGCCGGTGCTTTGTGGTATTAAGAGTTTTGGATTTCTGGTCTTTTTCAGTTTTGTTCTCAGTGAAATTAGTTTTCTTCACGTTCTTGATGTATCTGTTTCAGGCTCCTATGAACAGAAAAAGTCTTGTGTATTGTGGGGCACAACATATTCCTGAAAACCAAACGTAACTGTTTTCTTTCAGTTTATATGTTGGTCTTTCTGTAGAAGTGAACAGGGGCCTTATACTTTGTTGCACAATAGTAACTTTATGCTTTAATTGTAATAAAAGTCACTCATTGTCCACATATGTTGTCATATTTTTTCTCATAAACTCCCTTATGTGCCAAGACAAAATGTATTAACATAGTTTACATGTTAATGCATGTTAATACATGTTAATAGTTTACTCATCAAACATTGCTTGTAGTGGTGCTGGACCAAGAACCACTGAAGGAAAAACATATTCAAGAGTTCAAACACATTAAAAACACGATTTTGTTGGTTTTACCATCAAAATTAATTGACTCAAATTTGATTCTTATTTCTTACATTTGTAAAAATCGCTGAATCAGTGATTTCTACATCTGTTTGAGCTGAAACAATGTAGTTGTAGTATCAGGTTCTTGTCAACAGGTGGCAGCATGAAGGTGCTTCTCTGTCAGGCCTGTTTCACAATATAGCTAATTATTTTCAAGTCAAAACCACAAATCTGTGTTTCTCTAAAACAGGGGTGGGCAACTCCAGGCCTGGAGGGCCGGTCTCCTGCAACTTTTAGATGTATCTCTACTTCAGCACACCTGAGTCAAACGATGAGGTCGTTAGCAGGACTCTGGAGAACCTCAGTGCACTTAGGAGCTGTTGGATTCAAGTGTGTTGGACCATCTAAGAGTTGCAGGACACCGGCCCTCCAGGACCAGGATTGCCCACCTCTGCTCTAAAATATATGTAATTGTTCACTGTTTAACTTTACAACTGAATTTCAACCTAAAGAAACTACAACCTGATATAATAACATTAGACTGTTTTACAAACAAAAAGATCATACTCAAAAAATGTATTATACGTTCCAGCATGGTTCTTTTGTAAGATTAAAAGTACCTTTTGATAACATAAAATTGTAATAACTAACAGAAATAAAAGACTTGGAAACACCTATCTGTGTGTAATTATTCTATATACCCTGTTTAACTCGGGTGAACTCATTTACTAAAATAAATGAATCTTTCAATAATATTTTTAATTTATTTAATCTATGTTGAGGAGACTCAAGTCGGAACATTTACAGCGGAACTAAAACTCGTTTACAGTTTCTTCAGTACTGCTAAAGTGAAACACAGAAAGTCACAGAGCGCGTGGTAGCGTTAGCTTTTCTTTTGTTAGAAGGTAGTTTGAAAACAAGTGTGGTGTTTTAGGTAAACATTTCCATATTTTCAGTAAAAATGTCTTCAGTTCAGCCTCAGAGAGAGTTTATCAACGAACACGTAACTCCTGCTGGAGAAACATTCACGGAGTTTAAAGAAATCCAAGTCAAGATCGAGGAAGAGATGGAGGATCAGACAGAAATCAACGTTAAGATCGAGGAAGAGATGGAGGATCAGCGCAGACTGCTGGATTTTACCCAGATACCGAAGATCATCTTACACCGGATAGGTACGAAACACCTTCACTTTTTACAGATGATACAGGTTTGAGTAAAGTTGGAGATATGTTAACGAGAGTTGTATACAGGTTAGGGAGCGCTGAACTGAAAGGGACTTTACACCAAATCCAAACTGTAATGACGAATCTGAACCAATTTAGACGCTTAACTGCGACCCGGACTATTATTCATCATATATTATGACAATTACAGTTTGTGATCCGTGATGCCCTTATGCGTGGGGAGGGGTCGGTGATTTAGTACTGCAGGGGTTCCCACGGCTCACCGATACTTTTATCAGCGGTTACAACTGCTGTAACATGTCGTATCGTGTTTTTCCGAGTCGCCTTAAACGCAACTTCAGTGCGGAACCCCAGTGTGTGTTAGTCATTTCACCAAAGACCTTTGCAGTTATTCCCCTCAAGCTAACAGTGAGTTGAGTAGTGCTGTTGGATGCAGGTAATGTTAGATAAATGATAATTAAATGATGCTAGTGTATCACGTTAAGCTTGCTTACAAGAATAGCCTTAAAGAACTGTTATCTATGCCCAAAAGGGAAATTGTAAATGAACTGGCTGCATTTAATTGAGTAACATTTTGGGGAAAAGGTTCTTAGAGTAGTTTTACTGCACTGTGCTTGTCTTTTACTTGAGTAATGTTATTATTGACACTCTTACGTGAGTAGATTGATTTTGCATTTAAAAAAAAAGATATCAGAGATTGGAAACATTAGATTTTTGCAACCTGTGACCTAATGTTTGTGCAAATTTGAGCATAATTACTCTGCATCTTACACTTATCACTGTTTATATCCTTTTTGTTTATTTTGTAGTAATAAAAATGGTTGTTTTAATTGGTTATATAAAACCAAATACATTTATATTAAAATAAAAGCTTGTTTAGTCGGTTTCAACAGAAAAAACTGCCTCCAGTTCCTTAGGGTTTACTAAGGCAATAATAATGTTATTAAATGATTTATAAACTTAAACATCAGATTTTTAAGTTGTAATGTTATATTTATTATTTAGGTAATTTCTATGTTAAGTTATAGTTCATAGTTTATCCTTATTTATGTAACAGCTGCTCTGTTAATTCTGCTGACTTGTTGATAAATTAATATTGAGTTTATAAGAACTCAGGACATTTTAATCGTAAGTACCGTATTTTCCGCACTATAAGGCGCACCTGAAAACCTTCAATTTCCTCAAAAGCCGACGGTGCGCCTTATAATCCGGTGCGCATTATATATGGACCAATATTGAGCCACAACAGGTCTAGCAGCTGCGGTAAGCAGCCACCGACTTCATTTTCGCTCGTAGAAGAAGAAGCGCGCGGTGCATGCTGGGATAGTTGTCAGAACGCTGGTTTGTAATCTATTAACAAAGTTTGACTGACCTATCTACCTACCGACCGTCTATAATCAGGTCGTCTGCAGGTCATTTAGCACCACGTTCTCCTCCAACATGCTGTGTGCAAACGGAGAAGTGTGACCATCGTCCGGCCAGGAAGGCTCTCCTCGCCGACCGGAGTCAGACTGTTTTGTTGACATTCATTTTAGTGCAGCACCAACTAGTGGATGCATAACGTAACTCCAGCCTCTGCTGTAGCATTTATCTTATGCGCCTTATAATCCGGTGCGCCTTATAGTGCGGAAAATACGGTAATTAAAAAAAAAAAAAAACGGAATACACAGTAATAACAAAAGTGTTAGCTTTCCAGTGTTGGTGTTGTATGTTAATAATGCAGTGTTAATTCAAGACTTATTTAGTCTAATTCAATGATAGAAGTTTTCCAAAAGAGTTTGTGTTATTCCAGAGAGTTAAAATTAAGCAACTCTGTCTGGAGTTGATGTTGAAATCAACACCAGACAGAGTTGCTCTCATTATTCTAACATTTCTGTGCCGTGTTTGCCTGAAGAGCGGGGACAGCAGTCTCAAAGAGTCCTGTCTGGAGCCAACGTCGTTCGTTACAAGGTAAGTTTTGGCATATTTTTATGGGTGTATTAATTTTCCTTTGGCGCTAGTGTGTTGATTAATATACATAGTTTATATGCGCTTGTGTGATAAATATGAACAACTTCACTTTTTTTGTTATTGGTTAAGCTAGATAAACAAGTGTAGCTCAAGCTGTCTGGTGGTTTACTGAACATTAAGCTTGTTGGAAAACTCTGAAGGCCGTTTGAGTTAAAATATAATTTAGCTGTGTTGTTGTTTTCATGACGCTGGGCTGGGACTTGAGCTCCTGATTGTCGATGTGCAGGTGTGCTGGCATATGGCTGCAGACAAATGGCTGGAGGGTTCCTAAAGAATTAGCACCTCGGACCACCATACCAATTCCTGCACTAAACCCGGAGCTTTTAATGAGTAGAAGTAGTTTAATTTTTATTTTTAATTATGTTTTTTTTTTTAATTAGCGTGTCAGCGGAGCTTGTAACTGAGTCTCATACAGCTGCTGCCACGCTGCGTCTGAAATGCCAGTGAGTTTTCCTAACTTTATTCAGTGATTCAACAGTAACATCACTGTTATGTGTATGCCTTCACTTTATGTTGTGTTGCCAATCTTTGTGCTTGTGGGTAGTGGTGGTGCTGTTAGCCGACGTGAGGGCAGGCAGGTTGAGCTAACTGCACCACGGTTTGGCTCCCATTGTTCAGGCGTTAATAACTGACTCGTTAATAATATAGAGAAAAAAAGAAATACGGTCACGGCCCGTCTCATGCCTTTAAAGCATTTTTTCTGTATGTAATATCACATTGTGGGTGCCTGTTTTTCTTCATCAGCATATCATGTTGGTGAGGGTGAAGTTTGGAGGAACGCAGAAGTACGTCAAAATGGCTGCGACTGAAGATGGTTATGACTTCAGCACATTTCTTCATAAAGGTTGGCATCCGTTTTCATGTTGTCCAGAATGTGTGTGTGGACTACTTGCTACCCGTTGGATTAATTTAAAAGTCTTATATCATGGAGTTGTGTTTGTGATGGCTTATTGTAATGCCAAAAGTACTTTTACAAGTTGGCTTAAAATGTTGAAAAATTTCTGGTAAAAGTTTAATTGTAATTTTTCTATTAATACAAATTTATTGCTTTTTTTTATCAGTCATTGAGAAGCTAAATCTTCCACTTGAGACTGAGCTGCACTTGACGGATGAATCGGGGACAGAGGTTGACGAAGATGTGTTTGAGGAGCTTTTGGAAGCAGGGAACCTTACTGTGACTGTGACAACAAAGAAGCCAACAGGTGAGGTTCAGCCGCGTAAATTATAACTAAAAGGTTTTGCCACTAATAATCTTTTCACTTTGTGTGCACATTCCTCCATCTCTTTCCAGCTGTGCGTCGGCGCAATCTGCCATCTGCTTCGTTGAAGTCAACCTTGTCAGACAAATCATCTGCGTCAGTTTCCTCTGATTCATCTGATGCAACAGTAACTGTCCACATAAATGGAGAGACGGGAACACAGACTGACCGGGAAGCAGCAAAAGAGGTGAGCAGCTTTTGTAGCAAATGATCTAAAGATATGGTGCAGTTAAACTGTGGGTTGAATTGGATAATGATGAAAACGGTCATTTCTGACTTTGCGATCTTTAATCCTGCAGATGGTGAGAAATGCTCTCCTGGCAAAACCGGCTGGACAAGTTATTTTGGACGAGTATGACAAACTGAGAACGTTGTCGGATAGCACAAGACGACGTCTGGTAAACCTTCTTGTGGCCAAAATGGTTGAAATTTATGGGTAAAGCATCAACATTCATTTTTATACTTTAAAAAAATGTTTAAGGGTACATTAGTTTTAAGACAATGAGTATCAGTGGATCATTTTTGAATATATATCCCATGGAGGAATTAAACTCTGATACAGTCGTTGTAGTAATTCAGTCTTCATCTTTCAGGACGATCCCACCAGTCTCTGTTCGAACTAAATATGCTTTGGGCATCATCTCTCTATTCCCCAGCCTCAGAGATCCATACTCAGAGAATGGATATGTAAGTTTTTATATGAAACACTTGTGCAGCAGTAACATGTTCTAAACTTCCTCTAAAGTTTCGTGTTTTCACGATGACAGGAACACTTCTATGACCAACAGAGTGGGTCCGGCTACTTGGCCTGGAGGATTAAAACTGTTCAGCGCAGCTGTGCAGCTCAGATCCAGAGATCCTCCACCAGCACGACCTACCAGGACAGTCCAAAGAGAAAGAGAGAGGTTCCTTGCACTGCTGAGCAGCTGCTTGGTGAGGAGTGTCAGGAGGCGATAACCTTTTTGAAACATTCAGCTGATGAGTTGGCGGTCAAAGAGAAGATGAGGGCCACGTTTCAGTATCGACAAACTCTGCTTCGAGATCAAACGCGCTCTTCAGCGGTCCTGGACGTCTTCCCACGATTTCTGAACATTACCGGACTGGTAAGACAAATGGCTTCTTATTATTAACTCATAATATATACATTTAAATCTGAAATGGTATAAAAAAAACGTTTTTTTCTGTAGATTGACCAGGACTTCACCATGATGTTTGGAGAGGAGGTGTCGGGCAGGTTTTTGGCGAAATGGCCTACTTTTTTCAAACCTAGGATCCTGACAGAGTGCAGAAAACTGACTTCCAATACGCACATTGAAGACCTCTTGTTTGCGCAGCACGACAGAAGTGGGTCTGATTAATTTGGCACACGTTTCTTTTTAAAGTATCAGTTGTGTATTATCTGAATGTGTCTATATTTGTTGTTTTTTTGCTCTAGGTTGGGACAGTGACCTGTCGAGCATCCTGCTGTTGGTTCACCTCCTTCCTCCGACCTCCAAAGGCCACAAGAAATGTGCCAAAATCAGCGCATGTCAAGCTGTCGATCACCTTGTGAGATTTCTGCCGGTAAGCAAGATATCTACTGCGGTTACGCTGATGATCGTACCTCTCATGTTGAAGCAGTTTCTTATTGGATTAGTTGGCTGTTTGGATGTGTCTGTATTACATTTCATGATTTTTCCTGTGATTTTTCTGAATGTTATGTCAAAGATGGGAGCCAGTGTTGAAACCTTCCTTGCTGGTGTGGAACCGGGACAGCCCTTCCTCCTGTGTGTGGGTGAAAAGAAGAGCAGCATCCAAAGACGCTACATCGTCATCGATCACAAGGCCATCCCGTGCAAGGGACAGACATCCTTGGCAGCTTTCGACGAGCTCTTCAAGTCACACTTCATCTTCAGTGTCAACTATCAAGAATCGCTCTACAACTTCTACACCTTCATCCAAACCACTGTTTTCAACATTGATGTGGGAAGGGCCAAGGAAAGTCCCAGAGTCAGGGAGCTAAGAGCGAGATTTTTGCACACTTGAGGTGATAAATATCCTTGGATGCAAATATGTCTCTTTGTTTTGTCTGTAAAGCACACCACAGAAGTTAAAAAGAAATCCATGCAGAACATTGTGCAGGAAAATCCTTTGTTAGTTTCAACGTTTGGTGTCAAAAAGACATGCTTACTCAATACGTTGCAATTTTCCCGCACTTCTGACAACCATGCAGTGGACATAACTCACAATTTACTTGAAGGTGTAGTCCAATATGAAGTCAGACTTCTCTTTCAGTATCTTGTCAACCAGAAACATCTTTCTTTGGAACTGTTGTCACAAAGTTTCAACTGTGGTTGTATTGAGAGAAAGAATAGGCCTGGTGGGTTCAAACTGGATGAGTTCAGTCTTGGTGTCTTGTGAGAAACACGCCTCTTATTTTTGGTGATGTACTGGAAATAGATGTCACTAGAGTCTGCTGTTCCTCTTGATTCAGGTTGTGAATATTGTGTTTTCACCCATTTTAACAACTGGTACGACTCACTATTTGAAGCACTTGATGAAGGATCACCACAAGCTTTTTAGATCTCAGAAAAGGCTGATTCCAGTCATTTTATGCTGCGTTATCCTCGTATTAGAGAAATCTCCATGTATGGTGCATGAGATTTGAGGCGAAACATAATGTTTTTTAAAAGATCAGTAAAAAAAACTTGAAAAGTATCATAAAAGCATTGGTTAAACAACACTAGACATCTAGCTTACCACTGGGAGGATTTTGATTTTCTGAGATTTGAGTTTGGTCCAGTGAAGAAAGAAAGGTATCGATGGCTTGATGGAGGTGAGGTTTTAAGTTCTGCTTTAAATATAAGCATGTACTGTGAAGCGTCCACCACTAATTGTGTGAAGAACTATTTAACTGAATATCAGATTGGTATGTTTGTTTGTACTGGAAATGAAACAGAAGTTCCTACTTTCAGAAAAGTCACTAACGTCATTGTAGTCATTTTGACTTGCAGAATGGACATTTTATTTTGATGATCATTTCAGTGTATATTGTATTAGTGAGAGTAGATTCATTTTATGTTTTTTTCTGTCAAGGACATTGTTTATTCCAGACCTCATGACAAGAAGTTTTCTAACCAGATGTGTGGAAAATTGTGCCACTTTGTCATATTGTGTGATCTTTGTGTTTGCAAAGCCAGAGCTGTTTTATGTTTTGGGCTTGTTTGAAATAAAAGTAGATTCAAACTGCAATTTGTGTGTTTTTGTATATAATCGAGTGGCATCTAATGTTTCTTTTTAAAGTGAATCTGGGGATTATTGACTACCAGCAGTAATTTTTTAATGGTTTTATTGGTTCTAGTGGCCTTTATTTGATAGTGAATTGAAAGGAAAACGGGTAACGAGAGAAGAGGGAAGACATGTGGCAAAGGTCGCCAGGCCGGGAATCGAACCTGCAACAGCCACGTCCAGGACAAGGGCCTCCATATGTGGGTTGTGCTTAACGTCTGTGCCACCACAGCGCCCCCTACCAGTAGTACTTTAAGATCCATATTTCTATGTTTAACAGAAATCTGACGCTCTGTGTTAGATTAATACATTCATAGTGTTAACTTTTGACACTACACACTATTGTGAGGTAAATCAACACTGATGTGTGTTAAATTTCAACTACTGAGAGTGTAGCTGAAATTTCTACCTGGCCTGCAATTAATGACTGCATCTGTTGACAAAAATTGGATAATGATCGCTCCTTGTTGTGCTGTCTTTAAGTACTTTACCTCTTACAAAGTCCACCCAAACTGCTAATTATTTAAAATGATCAGTTCTTCTAAAATCCCTCCATTATTATCATCTTGATCTCCACATGAAGCATTGAAGTTTCCACACCAAACTATTCTCCCTCTCCAGTGTTCTAGTATTGAGTCAAGTTTTAACTTTTCTAATTGTTTGCTAGGATTATAATAATTTATTATTTTAATATTTCCATCATTTGTCCAAATTTCTACAGCAATAATTTCTAACTGATGTTACATGGATGTGAATAAATTCCAGGTTTTCCTTTAAGAACATCCTCCTCCATCCCATCCATCCTATTTTTACATGAGACTGAATAACCATGATCACTAAACTGCAACAACGGTTTGAGCCATGTTTCCTGAAGGCATATTATGTCTGGTTTTGTGTTTAGATTATTAATGAAGCCTTTACATTCCTGACCATTTGCTGTTAGACTGCGAGCGTTAGACTCGGCACGAATCCCAAGGTCATTATTTTACAAACACCAAAAAAACGTCTGAAGCCCCCTGGTTACTATCTTGATCATTGATTTTACCTCAATCAGAAGAATTAACTCACAATTGACTCAATTAATTCAACTGTCCACAGCATCAATCAGACTTTAATATTTTATTAGCAAGCTTTAGCAGGGGAAAACTGACAAACAGCTTCTCCAATCAACAAATCAAGAGATAAATATATAAGAAATTTAGAAATCACACCTTCCTCCAGTCCCTATTTAGTCAATGAACTAAATAAGTGAGGCTTTGGGATGCAGTTCCACTCGTCCCCAGATGTTGAAATGATCTTGGCAGCTGAAAACTTTAATATCCATGGTCAGAGTCTGTCTCGACAAGGCAGAATCCTTTTCAGAATAGATCCAAAGTTGAATTGGTGTTTGTCCTCCGTGGACTCAGTTCTTTATGACTCGGTGATCTTTGTCTATCCACCATGTCCGCTGCAGCATATTGAGATCTTTTGGGTTGAGTGTAGGGCAGTTGTCAAATCAGAAACCCGGGCTGTGGGTAAACGGATCCTGTTCCCTTCTCCAGCAGTGTGATGTCTTCACCTCCCCGGGGTATCAAGGCGCAGCCCTCCGTTGATCCTGCATTGACTCGAACACTGAGGAACAAAGAACGCCTGGTTCTTCTTTCTCATTATTTGTATACCTTCCCTGTTTGGGTGTTTATGCATCGGCTGCTTACACAACTTCCTCCGAGCAACTAACGGTTAATTGCTGACTTTTAATTCCCTAGAACAGCATCGTGTAGTTTTGAACTTCCTTTTTCTTGAAATATCCTTGCTGATGCTGTTACCAGCTCTCGCGCTTCCCGTTCATCTGCAGCCGTCGCCCATAATTTCACAACATTTCCTGTTTCTTCTGTGACCACAGTTCTTCCTCCCTTTTGGCCTCTAGTAGTGACACACTTAACTTGTAGTCATTACTTTTATCCGTTTATGATTTTTTCCATTGTTAAGTCAAGAGTCCTTATTACTTTCAAACCAAAATCACATAACTCATAATCAACATTAAGTCATAGTGTATTTAAAACAAAGATTACATAATTTTCAATCAACATTAAATCAGGATGCAAGATTATTTATTGCTTCTAGGTTTCTGTGACCTGTTTTCTGCATGTCCTGGAAAGATCTCAATCAGTCCTAAGCAGGTTTCACGACATATTACATTGATTTTTGTCTGCCTCTCCTTTCACTTCTTATGTTGTTTTTGGAGCATTATCATTATACTTCACCTCTTTTACTGCTTCTTCATAAGTAATTCTCTTATTAGTTTTAACTTTTTGAATTTCACCTGCCTCTGTTCTTACCGTGTGTCTGCTGCAGGATGACTTCCTCCACAGTTACAACATTTAACAGGATTATTTTCACACTCACCATAAGGATGTTCGCCTCCACATCTACCGCATCTCTCTTTCCCTTTACAAACATTCGCAGGAAGTCCATATCTTTGGCTTTTACAACATCTGAGAGGAGGTGGGATATAATTAAAGCTTATGTAACAGATCATTGTTACATAAGGCAGAACTCTATCCTAGAAATCCGGTAGTACTGTCCATTTTCTCCCCACTCCTAAAAGCCTGAAATCATTTGATGCCTGGATATCAGTAATATCTTTCTCTTGGTCACATTTAAAAGCTTTTGTTTTGTCTTTTTGTGCAGATCTCCCACAGTGCTGGGTGTGTAAAGAGGAGGAGGTTCTGAATGAGTTCAGCTACCAGGACGGGAAGTCCAGTTCATATAAAGAAGAACCAGAACATCAAGAGTTCAAAGAGGAAGAGAAGCCACTCTGCATCAGTCAGGATGAAGAGCATCTTGTGCTGAAACAGGAGACTGATGACATTTTGGTGAATCCTCCTAATGTGCAAAGAATCCACAATGAAACAGAACCACAGAGGAACCAACTCATCTCTCATGGTTCTGCTGAGGATGAGAACCAGGATCAGAAAGGAAGCAAATCTGAAGACCCAGGAAAAAAGAGAAAGAAAAAACAGAAACACAACAAAAGACGCCAGAAAACCAAACAGGAGAAAAGTAAAGTTGACGGCTCAAAACAAAAAAGGCACAAGAAAGCTCACCCAAAGCAAAAATTATATCATTGTAAAATATGTGATAAAACCTTTTCTCAAAACAGTAATGTGATGAGACACATGATAACTCATACAGGAAAGAAGCCTTTCACATGTTCAACCTGTGGAAAAAGTTTCAGTATAAAAGATGGTTTAAATCATCACATGAGAATTCACACAGGTCGGAATACTTTCTCTTGTGGGACCTGTGGAAGACGTTTCTCTCGAAAACAACATTTAAAAGTTCACATGAAAATTCACACAGGTCAGAAGCCTTTCTCATGTGAGTCCTGTGGAAAGAATTTCATTTGGAAAAGTCATTTACTTAGTCACATAAAAATTCACACAGGAGAGAGACCCTTTTCTTGTGTGACTTGTGGAAAGAACTACCTATCCAAATCTAATTTTAATCGCCACATGAAGGGTCATACAGGTAAAAAGCCTTTCTCATGTGTGACTTGTGCAAAAAGCTTTACAAACAAACAGAATTTAAATCGTCACATGAGGTCTCACACTGGTGAAAAGCCTTTCTCATGTGGGACCTGTGCAAAGAGTTACACAAGAAAAATGGATTTAATTGATCACATAAAAATTCACACAGGAGAGAGACCCTTTTCTTGTGCGACTTGTGGAAAGAACTACATAAACAAATCTAATTTTAATCGTCACATGAAGGGTCATACAGCCAGGGGTGCGGTATGAGGGGGAAAGTGATGACACCAAACAGAATTTAAATCCTCATATGATGAAGCTTTCTTGTGTGTGACTTGTGGAAGTGATTTCCCTGGAAAAGCTTGTTTAGATCAACATTTTACATGTCACACAGGTAAGAGGCCTTTCACATGTGTTACTTGTGGAAAGAGTTACTTTGCAAGAAGCAGATCAGGAATCTAACGAATGACAAGAGGATCCACAAAAGTGGAAAGCCTTACTCATGTGTAACTTGTGGAAAAATGTTCACTCTTCTCAAGAGAACAGCATAATGTGAACCTCAAGTATCAAGTAGTTTTAGCTTTCCATTAAACTTTTTTTTTATTTTAAGTGAGCTGCTAATCAGCAAGTGTCTTTTCAAAAATGTACTGTGTATTTTTACAAGTGATATTTGTAGTGTCTTAAAGGAACAATGCATTTGAACATTTTTAGTTTTAGGCTTAATGTTTTGGAGTCCTTGTGTGTTTGTCCTTTGCTGTACTTATACTTTTAGTTTCACGATTACTGTTAGCTGTTGCTGTGTGCGCCAGACAAATTTTTCTTTGAGAATAACGTTTTCTGAATTTGTCTCATAAGTCTATACAATATAGACTAAACACATTAAAATACAGTGCTGTGTGTTGTAGCGCATAAGTCAAGTAAACAGACGATATCAGACAAAATGACTATTAAACATGCATCTCGCCCACATTTCTGTATTATATGTGTTTTAATGGTTTGATGTTATGTTGTAATTTTGAATGTCATGTTTTCATTACCTGTTAATGGAAAATTATTATATTCAACAGAAATAAAGGTTTTCAAACATCCACTTATGTGTTTTAATGCATATAATGTGTTAGATTTAGTTAACAATTTTCTGGAATAAATTGATTTATAAGTAATTTTCTAATTCATGTCAATGAGTCTGCAAATCTGCATATTTGCCACATCTTTGGTGTTTAATCTTCATAGATTCCTGACCGTACATTGCGGATGCCCATCAGAGACTGTGATCATTTCCTTTGCAACAACAAGGATTCTTTAAAAGATAAATCTTAAAGATAAAGCTTACTGGAATATACCGAGTACTATTAAGGTGTTTCTTGTAAAGCCCAAGCACGCCGTAATTTTCCTTTGTCACCCATTACAATAGGTCCATAGCTTTGGACAGTCCCAGAATATATGGGTGAAATCTTTCTTTTTTGTGTGAGAAATTTTTGTTATTTTGTTTTTTAGTTTTTATTCCTGATGCACCTGAACGTAGTCTTTGCTCTGTGCTNCTGGGGCTGTTTATTGGTTGCTATGGCAACGAGTCACGCATGGTGACCTTAACGTAAAGCTCACCTACTGACAGAAAAAAAAAATAATACAACCTCCCGTTTTTCTACATTTTTTCCCGGACAAATTGCATCATTTGTTCGTAGAACGTGGCGATATTCAGAGAAATCGTCAAATAGGATAAAATATTCCATAAAGTATATAGGAGATAAAGTTTGTTAAATGTTAAATCATGACTCCTACAGCAACAATTAAATTAAATTATTGGCCAATATAAAAGAGAAATTCGCTTTGTTCTCCCTTGTATCTTTACAGAGCTGACAGAAACCAAACTATTTGTAGATGTATATGCAGAGAGAATATATACTACTCAAAAAAATAAAGGGAACATTTCACTTTAATTTTGTGTGTGGCTCCAAATCCAGGCCTCCATTGGTTAATAAATGTGAATTTTTTTTTTTTTTTTTTTTTTTTTT